>NW_020837983.1:6557012-6599904 GCF_003676395.1 Aethalodelphis obliquidens | reverse complement strand
CTCCGCAGCATGTGGGATCCTCCCGGACCGGGGCACGAACCCGTGTCCCCTGCACGAGCAGGCGGACTCTCAACCGCCGCGCCACCAGGGAAGCCCTAAAAGCGTTATTCTTGAATCTTCTTTTCTTTAAAGGAGAAAAGCAGGATTGGAGGAGGCCAGACATTCCTGGGGACCATTATTTGTCAATTCCAAACAGACCTAGACTTTTCAGTATTTATTGATATGATACTGTCCCCCTCCCCATACACGTATAAAAAAAGCAGAGACTGCTAGGCACTCTCACCTGGGGGTGGGATGGAGTGGGAGGGAAAAGACAATCCAAAATCCAAAAATTTGTATAAATTATAAAATAAATAAGAAGAGAAATGTAACTTGATATAAAAATTAATATAATACTAAGTGACATCTTAGTATTTCAAAACTGTAGGTAGTTATTCCTACAAATATAATACATTTCTGAGTTCTGCATATACATTACTTAGTTTACTATTTATTTAATTGAAGTTTACACAGTGGGCTTCTACCCTTTGTGCTATCAGCCATGTGTAAACCCTAAAGTTTAAGCTTTGGGTCTGACTAATTTACTCATTATGCTGAGAACGATCATTTCTACAAGGTGAAATGGAGTATATTAAAGACCTTATTCCGCCAAGATCTCACTGATAAAGAAGTAAATTAGGCTAAAGCTCTCAGAAAAGGATTTTAAAGGTAGAAAATATATCAATATGCAATACAGAGTGAGACATCTTTTTGGAGATGAGGGAGTCGTTTGAAAACCAGATCAAGTAAGAGAGTTCAGTTAGCATGACTCCCTTAAATATTTATTGAATACCTATTACATATACTAGAATTAAAATAAAATATGACTTTAACCAAGAAATCAGTGCAATGATTTGGCTCAATTTAAAAATTACTGCTCCTTTTATTAGTCCTGTCATGAGGGTGCCTGATAACATTTTCTGGAATCAATACATCAACAAATTAAAATCAAACTAACAAATTTTTAATTAACAAATTAAAATCAGCAAATATTTACTGAATAGCTACTATGTATAAACACAGTTGGGGTAGAGTAGGGTTAGGAGGAGATGTAAAGATGGGTGGCAGCAGGCTCCTAACCTCAAGTATCTTACAGGTTGTAAACAAATGTGTGTGTGTGTGTGTGGTGGGGTGTGTGTGGTGGTGGGGCATCTGTAGGATGTGTGTTTTTATAATGCCATTGTCATACTAACCAGTGAAACGTATCCAACTGAGAAAGAGGTGAACAGGGGAGTACGAGCAACCTTTCCTCGTAAATTACTTCTTTAAACTGCTGATAGGAGGTCCAGAGAAAGTTAAAGTCTCTTGTAAAAAACTGAGATTTGTTTAGAAGCCGTGAACAATTACAGATTTCTGGAGAGCTGTTGAAACAAAAGCCAAAGCAAGAAATAAACTATTAGGTATCAAGTGCTACTAAATTGTAAATTGTAGTGGAGGATTACTTCTTTTCTCACCACCCTCCTCCACTCACTGTCCCCACCCCCCAAGTATGAATACAAAGACACAGAAGGAAGGTATCTGGCTGTTTACATGAAAAATGACTCTCCCCTACAATCACCTTCTGTCAATAAAATGCTTATTTTCTGACATGTCAATTAGGTGATTCATAATCCAGATGACCATCCCCTTCCATTTAGTACTGTTGGACTGGGTTAAATGTCTTAAGTGTTTACCCTTTATGACCAGTGGCTTGGATCTGTTCTCAGTCAAACTGGGCCACTCATGACATGTTTGCCTGTAGGATTTCTCTTGAGGTAAAGTAACCATTGTTATCAGATTTTAAACTGAACGGCAGATTAGGACAGTGGCTTTACCATCGGCGGTGAAGAATGCTTGTTTTACAGTACTGTGTATCCAAAATACGGAGTTTGTAGGAAGAGTTCAATACAAAATAAATAGCCTGTAATTTACAGAACTACAGTGAGGAAGGCTTCTGTGATGGAGCTTGGTACTTCAAAGGGATTGTCTGTTGTTTAAAAGCCAGTTATTAGGGAGGAATGATTTGTCTTAGCATCTTAAGCTAATTTTAAAAGATCTGAGTGATAATGAAGTAATCATTTTTTTTGAGATCGAGATGAAATCCACATAACATAAAATCCACCATTTTAAAGGATACATTTCAATGATCTCTAGAACATAAAGTAATATTTTTAAAAAGATTAGTGAATAGGACTCTAACGGGGGGAACGATAAAAATAATCATGTTGCATTTTCCATTCATTAACATAACCAATTATATCCAAACATTATTCAATAACTGCAGTATTAACGTACCAGAATACTCCTTCTACAAAGCAATTGACAAATAAGTAATACTTTTCTATTCTACCAAAGACACGTTTTATTAAATAGTTTTACAATTCAAGTTATTAAGGCATTCTAAGCTTTAATTCTGAAGGAAGGCAGATGGGATGTAAAATACCCACTTTTCAAATTTATTTACAAAGATGACGTTTGGAAAATTTTGAATGGAAACTTTAAAAATTGTTTTGGAAAGTAGAAAATATACTTTTTGATAGATAAAAAGAAGGTTTTGTAAAAATGTGTTTGCAAATAGGCTACATTTCAGGTAAGATTTTTTTTTACTATTTTGGAGTGAATGTCAGAATGCTATGTAAGAAAAATAGGCTGGACAAATACACTGATGAGAGACTTCTGGGCAAATGAATAGAAAATGGAAGATAAACATTTGTCTTGCATGAAAGTACATCATTTTAAGCAGTGATTCTCAGCTAGAGGTGGAGGCATGTTCCCAAAGACATAAAAACAATTTCATTGAGACTTTCAAATTACAGGTCTCGGTGGCAGCCTCCCACCTGCTCCCTGCCAAAATTTTCTCTTGTCCTCCTGTTATATGGAGAAGAAAAGCCCCCTCCCCATTTGAGACCAAATAAAGGAAGATAGCCACAGCTTTTTTAAAAAACAGATACAGCTTTTAGAGGAGCAGCATTTTTTAAAAAAATTATTTATTTATTTTTGGCTGTGCCACGAGGCATGTGGGATCTTAGTTCCCCCACCAAGGATCGCGCCTGTGCCCCCTGCAGTGGAAGTGTGGAGTCTCAACCACTGGATCACCAGGGAATTCCCGACAAACAGAAATAGCTTTTAATTTAAATCAGACTCAGTTAGAATTTATAATTTAGTAAAGAGTTAAGAATTATCTCTGCATTATCTGTGAAAAAAAATTTGCTAAGTAACTAACTACAGTAAACATATTAGAGAGAGTATTTTTTTAACTGAAGTATAGTTGATTTGATTTACAATGTTGTGTTAGTTTCTGGTGTACTGCAAAGTGAGTCATATATATATATATGTATATATTTTTCTTTTTATATATTCTTTTTCATATTCTCTTCCATTATGGTTTATTACAGGATATTGAATATAGTTCCCTGTGCTATACAGTAGGACCTTGTTGTTTATCCATCCTGTATATACTAGCTTGTATCTGCTAACCCCAAATTCCCAGTCCATCCCTCCCCACCTCCCCTCTGCTGCTGGCAACCACAAGTCTGTTCTCTATGTCTGTGAGTCTGTTTTTGTTTCATAGGTAAGTTCATTTGTGTCATATTTTATTTTATTTTTGGAAAAATTTATTTATTTATTTATTTATTTATGTTTGGCTGCGTTCGGTCTTCATTCCTGCGCGCGGGTTTTTTCCTCTAGTTGCTGCGAGCGGGGGCTACTCTTCGTTGCGGTGCGTGGCCTTCTCATTGCAGTGGCTTCTCTTATTGCGGAGCACAGGCTCTAGGTGCACAGGTTTCAGTACTTGTGGCTTGCAGGCTCTAGAGTGCAGGCTCGGTAGTTGTGGCACACAGGCTTAGTTGCTCCACAGCTGTGGGATCTTCCGGAACCAGGGATCGAACCCATATCCCCAGCATTGGCAAGCTGACTCCCGAACACTACTCCACCAGGGAAGTCCCTGTGTTATACTTTAGATTCCAAATATAAGTGATACCATATGGTGTTTGCAGATGGCATTATTTCATTCTTTTTTTAAGGCTGAATAGTATTCCATTGTATATATGTACCACACCTTTATTCATTCATCTGTTGGTGGACACTTAGGTTGTTTCCATGTCCTGGTTATTGTAAATAGTGCTGCAATATACATTGGGGTGCATGTGTCTTTTTGAATTATTGTTTTCTCAGGGTATACGCCCAGGAGTGGGATTGCTGGATCATGTGGCAACTCTATTTTTAGTTTTTTGAGGAACCTCCATACTGTTCTCCATAGCGGCTGCACCAATTTACATTCTCACCAACAGTGTACTATGGTTACCTTTAGAGAAAGTATTTTATTTAACCTATTCAAGAGACTCAGTCATTTACAAGCACACTGGTACTATCATTTGCATAGAAAAAATCCTATATCATTAAAATATAACTGCTATGTATCTCTACTTGGCCATCTTTTTTATGCTACAGCTAAAGCAGTTAGGATGGGGGAGAATTTGATAAACAAATTTGTGACATGTTGGCTTAAACAAATTGAAATTAGTTTATGCACCACAGGACATCTTAGATACTTTAATTTGCTGTTGACACTCCAAGGGGGGCTTGTCTGATGAGCAGACTTTGCCATTTCCTTGGTGTCCTAATAGTATTTTTCTTTTAACTAGTAAAGTTGTAGACCATCTTTTCATCTTTTACTTTTCTTCTGTACATTATACTTAATTCTTTATTTGGTTGTTGATCTTTTTCTCACTTTTTTTTTTTAGCAGTTTATTCTTTATCTCTTACACATGTTGCAAATACTTTCATTCTATCTGTCATTTGTCCTTTATATTAATGGTGCCTTTCTTGAAACAGAAGTTTTTATTTTTGAAAATGGCAGTCTTCCTTCTTATGGCATCTGGGCTTTGTATTTTAGAAATACCGGCTTCACCTCAAGATAGTAAAGATATTTTTCTAACAATTATATAATATTTAAAATATTTCAGTGCCAATAGAGCTTTCTGTAGTGATAGAAATGTATGGTGGTATTAGCAACAAGTGGTGATTGCACACTTGAAATGTAGATAGGAGGACTGAGCTGAAATTTATTTAATTTTAATTAATAAAAAATTAAATTTAAATAGCCACGTGTGGGTGGAGGCTACTTTGTGAACAACGCAGATCTTTATCTGAAATTTGTTTTCATGTGCACTATAGGGTAGAGAGTTTTTCCTATATAATGTTCAATTATTCTAGCACTATTTATTGAATCACTGTTATTTTTCCCCATTGATTTGAAAAGTCTCTTATATCATGTATCAAAGCCCCATGTATATACAGGTCTGTTTCTGCACTTTAATTTGTTTCATTGATCCATTTGTCCATCCTTGAGCCAATACATCACATTCTAAAGTACTCTTCATCCAGCTGGTAAGGTAGTACCTTCATCATTTTTCTTTCTTTTCTTTCTTTCTTTTTTTTTTTTTTTGGCCAAATGCCGCAGCTTGCAGGATCTCAGTTCCTTGACCAGGGATTGAACCCGGGCCACAGCGGTGAAAGCCCTGAATCCTAACCACTAGGCCACCAGGGAAACCCCCCCGCCCATTTTCTTCTTTTTCAAAAGTTATTGACATCTCTTGCATATTGTCTTTTCAAGGTGAAGTTTAGAATTAGCTTGCCAAGTTTCCTAAAAATATTCTCTTAGAATTGAGATGGGGATTTCAATGAGTTTATAGATCTAGTTGGAAAATAATTGACGTATTAATAATATTAAGCTTTCCCTCTAGCTATTCTTTTATATTTTTAGTGTATAGTTTTAATTCTATATCTATTTTTTGTTAGATTATTTGTAGATATTTTATTGTTTTGTTGTCATTGCAAATAGTCTAATTTTTTTTCGATTAAATCTTGGAGTATAAGAAAGCTATTGAGTTTTGCATCTTAATCTTGTATCTCTCTACCTTGCTGGACTTCTTAGTTTTTGTCTTTATTATCTTCGAGTTTTTAGATAATCAGTTACATCTTCAAATAGTGCCAAGGAGATCTCTTCATTTCCTAAATTTATGCTCCTTTTCTCTGTATATACATATTTATCTTACTGTTTTGGCTAGGAGATTGAGAACAATGTTGAGTAATCACAATTGTAAATATTATTTTCTTTTTCTTTATTTTTGGAACTGCTTTAAATGTTTAATGATTATATGTGTAGTTCGCTGATTCCCCTAGTCTTCGACATGCTCATCTTGCAGTCTTTCTTATCTCAGTAAATGACACCTGAAATTTCTAATTTTTCTGTCTAAAGATCTTGGGTATTATTCTTGTCTCTCGTTTTCCTCTCAGATTTTACACTCAATCCATAGAAAATCCTGCTGTCCCTACCTTCAAAATATATGCAGAATGATTCCATTACCTCCATCACTTCTACCACTTACATGTTGATTTGAGCCGTCATCATCTCTTCCTTGGGCTATTGCATTAGCCTTCTGATCTTCTTCATTCTGCCTTTGTCTCAATACAGCATCCAGAAAAATTCTTTAAATTATAACTCAAGGGGCTTCCCTAGTGGCGCAGTGGTTGAGAGTCCGCCTGCTGATGCAGGAGACATGGGTTCGTGTTCCGGTCTGGGAAGATCCCACATGCCGCGGAGTGGCTGGGCCCGTGAGCCGTGGCCGCTGAGCCTGCGTGTCCAGAGCCTGTGCTCCACAACAGGAGAGGCCACAGCAGTGAGAGGCCCGTGTACAGCAAAAAAAAAAAAAAAAAAAATTATAACTCAAGTCATGCCTCTGCTCAAATCCCTCAGAACAAAACCCAGAATCCTTCAGTGTCCTCCAAGGCCCTGCTCCCATTAGCCTTCCTCGTTATCTCTGACTCCCTCTTTTAGGTTTTTTCTTAAATGTCAGCTTTTCAATAAGCCCTTCTCTGACTACCTCATTAAACCTTTCATAACGCCCTGTTGTTCCCCATCCTACTTCTCTGTTTAGTTTTTCTCTACAGCTCTTGTTACCATTTGACATATTCTATATTTTATTTATTTGTTTGTTTTCTCTCTCCTCCCTCTAGAATGTAAGCTCCATGAAGGGAGGTCTTCTGTTTTGTTCATTACCGTATCCTCATTGTCTAGAAGAGTGCATGGTGCACAGTAAAGTTTCAATGAATATATGATTTTTTCTTCTTAATTCTATTAATATTTAAATGAATATATAGCCATATTTGTGTTCCAGGAATAAACTCTCGCTAGTCTTGTGGAATAGTATTTTTTATACTTTGCTGATTTTGAGTTAATACTATTTCATTTAAGATTTTTATGTTTTTGTTCTTAAGGGAGAGTAGTTGATAGTTTTCTGTATTGTCTTATAATTGTTCAGTTTTTATATCAGGATTATACTTGTATCAGATGAGCTGGGGAGGTGTTTTCTATCTTTTTTCTATGTCCTGTAACCATATATATAACAGTCTTTTCATTAGATGTTTTGTAAAATTTGTGTTTAAAAACTGCCTGGGCTTAGGATGAAGTTTAGAGTCTGTTGACTCAACTTTCCTTCTAGGGAGATTGAGTTATTCAAATTTTCTGACTCAATTTAATTTTGATAGAAATAAAATTTAATTTTGATAAAATCTTCTACTTAATTTGCAGTTAAAAATTTGTATTTGTATAATGACTGTCTTTTTATTTCTAATGGTGTTTATTTGGGTCTTTTCTATTTTTTGCCTACAGAAGTTTGTTTCTTACATTGGCCTTTTAAAGGAAGCTTTGGTTTTATTTATTACTTTTTTCTTTTTGTTAATTTTTTTCCAGCTTAATTTGTCTACACTATAGTGTTGAATGCTTAGGTTTTTATTTTTACTTTTTTGTTTTTCTTGTTTTTTAATGAGCATATTTAAGTGTATAAAAAGCACTTGAGCTGCATCACAAAGATTTTGATAGCTTTTTCTCTTTGTCATGCATTCTAAATAATCTGTAGTCTCCATTTTAATTTATTTTTATCATTCAATAATTATTCAGAAGAGTGTAAAATTCCAAGTCACATGGTTAGACATTATTTCATTTATCTTTTTGTTGCAATGTTTACTTTTATTCTGTGATGCTCAGAATCAGCACCAGCATACTTTCTTACTTATAAAATTTAATGAGGTTTAGCCTTATGGCTTGACAATGAATTTTTTTTCAATAAGGGTATCATGGATATTTGAGAATATATATTTTCTTCCTTTGTTGTACACAGTGTTTTATGGTTATCCTTTAAAATCTGCATGATAGTAGTTTGTTATTCAGAATGTCTCAATGTTTTGTTGATTTCAGAGCCAAGTGTTTTAAGATCTCCTTGCAGGAATGTGATGATTTACATTTCCCATAATTTCTATTCTCTACATTTCAAAACCATGTTGCTAATTGCTTGGCCATTAACACAATAAAGACACACTGTTCTTGATCTTTACATTTTCTTTGTGGGTTGTTACTTTTATTAAAAGTCAAAATAATTTTTTTGCCTGTTTATTTATTTATTTTTTTGTCTTGAATTCTGTTTTGAATGAATTTTATTTTGTCAAGCTTGTTTTGCTGTTGTTAGCACTTTCTTGGTCTATATTTCCATCTTTGTGTTTTTAACCTTTCCCTATTACTTGCTTTAAGTATGTCCCTTCTAAATGATATTATTAAAAGATAAACGGAGGCATATTAAACATTTTAAGAATTTACTTGAGCAAAAATGGATTCCAATTGGGCAGCGCCAAACAGGAAGTGGCTAGCAGTGCTCTGCCAATGGGAGCTGAGGAAAGACTCTTACAGAGAAAAGGTGGAAGCAAAGTAAGGAAATTGTTGATTGGCTGTAGCTTAAAGCCTAGTTGGCTGTTTGTGATTGGTTGTCGCTAGTGTTTTGATTTCATAACCTTGAGGCATTTATAGGCTTGGATTTTGGTTTGCTTATGTAGGTCACTATGGTGTTAGAGCCACCTCAGTCTAATGGGCTCCCTGTTTAATTAAATTAACAATATGTAGCTGGATTCTAACTATGACAATCTCTTATTTTTTAATTGTAGAAACAATGCATCAAGCTTATAGAAAATGAATATTCATAAACTCTAAAGAGCTTCTACAAATCAATAAGACCAACATCCCAGTATAAAATGCACAAGTGATATGAGCAAGGAATTCATAGAACAAGAAAATCAAATGGCCAACAACCATGTGAAATGAAACTCAACTGTATTAATATTCAGGATATGCAAATTAAAATAACAGTAAAAATAATCTTTTGTGAAAAAAAGCAAAAACTTGGAATGTAAAAAATAAGAAGATAGGGCTTCCCTGGTGGCGCAGTGGTTGAGAGTCTGCCTGCCGATGCAGGGGACACGGGTTCGTTCCCCCGTCCGGGAGGATCCCACATGCCGCGGAGCGGCTGGGCCCGTGAACCATGGCCGCTGAGCCTGCGCGTCCAGAGCCTGTGCTCCGCAACGGGAGAGGCCACAACAGTGAGAGGCCCGCGTACCGCAAAAAAAATAAAAAAATAATAAGAAGATTGATAATTCACTGGTGGCAAGAATGTGAAATTCTCAAGTGCACTGAGTATAAATATAGATAGATTTTTCATGTTATGATCTTTTTTGCTAGAGAGGAATGACTATCTCTCTCAGCACTTTTCAAATAATCCTAAAGAACTTCACTTGGCCCAAGACTGGCTGATGCCTACCCCAAACCAATTAGTTTTGGTGAGGCTGGTGGTTGGGCAGGGAGAAGAGTGCTACAACTGGCTCAGTTTGGATAGATGCCTCCCTCTGGACCCATTGGTTATGGCTAGGGAATAGGGTCAGGTAAGACTCTGTGACCCCGAGAGTAGCCTTGGGTGCTTGGGTTATGGGAGAGGGGAGTAAGGGATTAGATCTCAGAATAGAGGTGTTGCCATACAGGCAGTGTCCCAGATGCTGACCAAATTGTACTTTACCATTCATAAAATGGGGGCAATAATAGAAGACAACAGATATGTGAATGCATGAATTAATTTCACTGTTCACCTTTCTTATATAAACATACCCATTTGGAAAGCTTTCTTGATTCCAAAGGAAATGAAGCCAGATAAGCGAGCCAACATATGTGATATGTCTTGTAATCCTTAGATGATTGGGTAAACACAAAACCTGAAGTGTTAATTACTTCTAAAACCATTAGGGAAAATAGAAGCACATGTAGCAACTCTCAGAAGGGAGTTGATTGGGTCTGCAGAACAGAATTTGAAATTCTTATAAAGAGTACCTCATAAAAATGTTGCCTTGCAAGCTGAGGCATTTCAGTGGTACTGAAGTGAAGGGGAATTTCAGATTGTTCATTCATCAGGCTTCCCACTCAAACCTGTGTGGTGTATTTTGCAATTTGGCTGAAATGGCCATACTTTCTTAATAAGTACTCCTGCAAAGCAAAGCTTTACTCATGTGGAAGAAAAGGCAAAGGGGAATCACAGAACTATGTAATTTAAAGCTAGAAGAAAGGGAAGAAAGAGGACAGTTCTTTTTTAGTTAACAACTTGAATTCTGGAAGATATTTAAATACATGTAATTTTATAAATCTTGAGTACATGTTGCGAACTAAGATACAAGTAGACCTCAGTAGGAAAAGTGAGGCAAGGGAGAATGACATTTTACATGAAATATGATACCACAGTGTAATGAGATGCCAGAAGTTTCAGGAAATTTAACTAGCCATGTATGACCTCTTGGGAAATATGTGCTTCTGGCATTTGAATATATTGCATTAACAATTACCTGCTTTCAGGTATCTCACCTATTGTACACAGACTCTTTGAAAGGTATGTCTTATTCATTTTTGTAACTGCCCTGCCCAGACCTCTGATTAGTTCCCAAATTGTAATTGGTGTTCAACCAAAGTTTGCTGAAAGACTGAATGAATAATTGGATGGAGAGGATTTGTGTAGCCTGGTCAAAATCCATCATGCCTCTGTCCCTAAATGTTCCAAACTGTTGGTGGATAAAGTAATCAAATTAGGTATGAAAGTCAACCAAAGTTTCTGAATTTAGCACAAACTTGGAGTTAGTAGGGTCCAACTTAGAACTTTCTGCATTTACTCATCAGCATGGGACTGCATGAAGACAGAGTTGTAGACACACTGCTAAGTCCCTTGAGTCTTTCTCCACAGCGTGGATAACCTCAAGTCCTGGTGTGCCTGGGACAGTCCCAGCTTACCCTCTTATCTAAGTGTCATTATTATTTGTGTCCCATTTCAAAAGTGTCTCTATTGGAAAATACATTATATGGTCACCCTATTTATAGCATCTTTTACAACCCTATATTCCTGAATCTACATACCCTTCTAAATATTGGAGATTCTGTTACATTGGAATATTACTTTGTTCAACCAGGGTGAACTGTTTCCCAGTGCAGTTCTGCAGAAATGTCTCGGAGCTGTGGGAAAGTCAAATTTTACAGCTTTGGGAGATGACATCTTTGGTTGCCTTAACATGCTAGGACGGTTTTGAATTGAACAAGACTCCAAGGGACCAAAATATCTTGGTGCAGTTTTTAACAAATCTGAGCCACTCTCTGTTTACTGCTTGACATTTGACCCATTGGAAAAAGAAGAAGTATCAGGTTTCTCTGAGGCTTTGAACGTGAAATTCTTCCACACTCTGGCAAAACCCATTGCCAAGAGATTTGACATAAAAGTGACGAAGGCGATGATGACAGTTTGGAGCTTCATATGATTTCAACTCCAAGTATCAGGTATGTGGTAAAGGTGGGTTAGAGACCTGTAATGATGACTGCTTTATGCCCTGACCTTTTGTACCTACTTATTCTCCTTCCCACTCCTACGCATTCACCCAGCCTGTCTTTACTGTCTGCTTGATAACACTCTTCCTATTAACCTGAGTCATGAATGTTGTTACAAAGTCAGATCTTTGTTCAATACATATTTATCAAATACTTGTCATGTGCTGACATTAGGAACATATAGATTTTTCAAAAAGTCCCTACCTTCTGGGAACTCATGTTCTAGAAAATGAGACTGAAACATAAGTAGATCATTAAATTGTAGTCCGATAAGGACCATATGGTGGTCTATCCAAAGGGCTATGGAAACATTGAGGCAAGAATGACTGATTAGTAGTTACATTTTTTGAGGTTTTCTGTTTTGTAGTCAAGTACAGATGGCTTGTAGGTAGTTAGGAATATGGACGTAGGGCTCAAGAAAGAGACTGGCGCTAGGGCTGGAGAATTTTGTCATTGTCAAAGAGGTTGGAATTGGGGTCAACCAGAATGACACACAGTGTATCACAATGTTAAAACATCCAGTCTCTGGAGTTAGACTATTTGGAGTAAAATCCTTCTCTGGTAAGGTACTAAAAAGAGCCTTTTTCTTGTCTTTTTAAACTGTCTTAATTATGGTTTATGTGAAATCATTTTTGTGGAGGTGTATAGACTTCATGTCATATGTCAACAAATGTATACAAAACTTCCCAGAAGTTTTTCTTTCATTGGGCAAATTATTTGATTTCTATTAAGGGTGAAAATGGATTTACTCTATTATATTTCATTAATGATTCCTTAATGAGATTTTTTCCTCTATCTACCTATCTATCTATCTATCTCTAGCTATCAATCGATCTATCAATCTGAAGCAATTAAAAGTGTTATTTTCCTAAACAGAGATCATGGAGATAAAAATTCTGGTGATGAGGAAAAAAATCTGTCATATAAATGAATACATCCTGGAATTAGCTCCAAAATGTCTATCGTTCTATAAATATTCCATATTACCTCAAGGTGTGTGAGATAAGGCAATCTAGATTTTACCTTGGAAGTGACTCAGGGAGGCTAATCCAGATAGGAGTCCTCTGGCCAAAGAATGCTTATCTCTCTTACCCCTTCTTACCCTCAGGGCACAGAATAAGAATGATACTAAGTCTTATACTCAGCATCTCTCAAAGGCCTAAATCATTTGATAGCTTTCAGTCTTGTAATCACTATCAACCTCTTACAACCCCCCCCTTCCCCATCAGGGATCATGAAATTTTCTGGCAGCAGAAGATTAGAGACATTACTCGATCAAAACGACATAAGAAGATATCACAAAAAAAGAAAATTACAGACCAATATCACTGATGAACATAGATGCAAAAATCCTCAACAAAATACTAGCAAACAGAATCCAACAGCACATTAAAAGGATCATACACCATGATCAAGTGGGATTTATCCCAAGGATGCAAGGATTCTTCAGTATATGCAAATCAATCAATGTGATACACCATATTAACAAGCTGAATAATAAAAAAATGTGATCATCTCAATAGATTCAGAAAAAGCTTTCAACAAAATTCAACACCCATCTAAGATAAAAACTTTCCAGAAGGTGGGAATAGAGGAAACCTACCTCAACATAAAAAAGGCCATATACGACAAACCCACAGCAAACATCATTCTCAATGGTGAAAAACTGAAAGCATTTCCTCTAAGATCAGGAACAAGAAAAGGATGTCCACTCTCGCCACTATTATTCAACATAGTTTTGGAAGTCCTAGCCACAGCAGTCAGAGAAGAAAAAGAAGTAAAAGGAATACAAATTGGAAAAGAAGAAGTAAAACTGTCATTGTTTGCAGATGACATGATACTATACATAGAAAATCCTAAAGATGCCACCAGAAAACTACTAGAGCTAATCAATGAATTTGGTAAAGTTGAAGGATACAAAGTTAATGCACAGAAATCTCTTTCATTCCTATATGTTAACAACAAAATATCAGAAAGAGAAATTAAGGAAACAATTCTATTCACCATTGCAAGAAAATACCTAGGAATAAACCTACCTAACACCGTAAAAGAACCATACTCAGACTACAAGACATGATGAAAGAAATCAAAGATGACACAAACATATGGAGAGATATACCATGTTCTTGGATTGGAATAATCAATATTGTGAAAATGACTATACTACCCAAAGCAATCTACAGATTCAGTGCAATCCCTATCAAATTACCATTGGCATTTTTCACAGAACTAGAACAAAATATCTTAAAATTTGACTAGAGACACAAAAGACCCTGAATAGCCAAAGCAATCTTGAGGAAGAAAACATGGAGCTGGAGGAATCAGGCTCTCTGACTTCAGACTATACTACAAAGCTACAGTAATCAAGACAGTATGGTACTGGCACAAAACCAGACATATAGATCAATGGAACAGGATAGAAAGCCCAGAGATAAACCCACGCACCTATGGTTACCTAATCTATGACAAAGGAGGCAAGAATATGCAATGGAGAAAAGACAGTCTCTTCGATAAGTGGTGCCCAGAAAACTGGACAGCTACCTGTAAAAGAATGAAATTAGAACACTCCCTAACACCATACACCAAAATAAACTCAAAATGGATTAAAGACCTAAATGTAAGATTGGACACTATAAAACTCTTAGAGGAAAACATAGGCAGACCACTCTTTGACATAAGTCACAGCAAGATCTTTTTTGAACCACCTCCTAGAGTAATGAAAATAAAAACAAAAATAAACAAGTGGGACCTAATGAAACTTAAAAGCTTTTGCACAGCGAAGGAAACCATAAACAAGGTGAAAAGACAAACCTCAGAATGGGAGAAAATATTTGCAAATGAAGCAACGGACAAGGGATTAATCTCCAAAATATACAAACAGCTCATGCAGCTCAATAACAAACAATCCAATCAAAAAGTGAGCAGAAGACCTAAATAGACATTTCTCCAAAGAAGATATACAGATGGCTAAGAGGCACATGAAAACATGCTCAACATCCCTAATTATTAGAGAAATCAAAACAACAATGAGGTATCACCTCACACCGGTCAGATTGGCCATCATGAAAAAATCTACAAACAATAAATGTTGGAGAGGGTGTGGAAAAAAGGGGTTCCTCTTGTACTGTTGGTGGGAATGTAAATTGATACAGCCACTATGGAGACAGTATGGAGGTTCCTTAAAAAACTAAAAATAGAATTACTGTATGACCCAGCAATCCCACTACTGGGCATATACCCTGAGTAAACCATAACTCAAAAAGACACATGCACCCCAATGTTCATTGCAGCACTATTTACAATAGCCAGGACATGGAAACAACCTAAATGTCCATCAACAGAGGAATGGATAAAGAAGATGTGGTATATATATATATATATATATATATATATATATATATATACACACATACATACAATGGAATATAACTCAGCCATAAAAAGGAATGAAATTGGGTCATTTGTAGAGATGTAGATGGACTTAGAGAGTGTCATATAGAGTGAAATAAGTCAGAAAGAGAAAAATAAATATCATATATTAACACATATAAGTGGGACCTAAGAAAATGGTAGAGATGAACCTGTTTGCAAGGCAGAAATAGAGACACAGACATAGAGAACAAACGTATGGACACAAAGGGGTGAAAGTAGCGGTGGGATGAATTGGGAGATTGGTATTGACATGTATACACTAATATATATAAAATAGATAACTAATGAGAGCCTACACAGGGAACTCTACTTGATGCTCTGTGGTGACCTAAATGGGAAGGAAATCCAAAAAAGAGGGGATATATGTATACATACAGCTGATTCACTTTGCTGTATGGCAGAAACTAAACACAACATTGTAAAGCAACTATACGCCAATTAAAAAAAAATACGTGATTTCAAATAATGTACACTAAATTGGAATTTTTCTTAAAACAAACAAGCAAAAACCCAAAATGAAATAAGAAGGCAGTATGCAACCAGAATAGTATACAAGACTGTCTCCAAGATCCCTCTTAAATAATGTTTTTTAGGGTGTGAATGATTGAGGATAAAGGAATGATTTGCTTTAAATAGGATTAAAGGAGAAAACAATTGGGAGGAAGTATATTTTTATGTCCTGTGTAGATCCTACATGCAGAAAATAAATTTTTAAATTTGCAGACATATGTACTATTATAGGGAAGCAAAGACATGGATGATGATGATGATAGTAATAATAATAATATTAATAGCTTGCAATTTTATAGCAATTACTGTGTGCCAGGTATTAACCACTTACTTAGTTCTCACAATAACAACATTTTACGGTAGGAATATTATTATCCCCATTTTACACATGAGAAATCTGGGGCAACATATTCAAGAATGCTCTTGAAGTAAATCTGGGATTCTAATTTGATTAAAATGATTCAATATCAAGACCATGTCTTTTTTTATAAGCATATGAGAAATAATAATGGGAATTATCAGGAAAATGTGATACCAAAAAGATGTCAGTTTTAAGGCAAATTATTTTAATATATACCTTTGAAATCTTTTTCATCTCTTGATATAGGGTTGTATTTGGCTGAAAAATGGCACAAAGAAACACCTTCTAATTTAGTTGTGAATCATTTTCTGGATCACTTACTCTTGGGTTTGGCCAAACACAAGCTCTTCCTGCAACAACCTGGGATTTACTTGGGCAGGAGAGAGGAGGACCCTCAAAAAAATTCTTTAGTGGTAAACACCCCAGATACTCAAAGCTTGCTGTATTCCAAATAATATTTATCAAGGGATTGAAGAAAATATCCACTTTTAGAAGTCCTCAGAGAGTTTGAAACTTAGTAGTATATTTAAAATTGAGTCCTGGGGACTTTTTAAGCATGTTTCAACTTCTTTTTATAGTTTTGGAAGGGAAAGGGAAAGCCATGTAATACATTTTCCTTATGCTTTCAGAGAAGGATGAACAATTCTGTGCTCCTAATTTAGGCATTTTTCTGCAGTGTTGATAACTGGGTCAAGTAGGTCGGATGAATCAAGCCACAGGTTGGATGGGTGAGAGATAGTTGCCTCAGGAGGCCAACGTGCTGGGTTCCTTGTGCAGAAATGTGAAAGTCAGAATGACGGAGCTCATGCTCTGGGGGTGACTGATGAGAGGTCAAGGTGTGTAGGAAATAGAACACCAGGGTTGAAGCCAGAAGCCCAGGGTTGGAGCACCAGCTCTGTAATACAGTGGGTGGAGTGGCTGTGAACAAATCATCTGAGGTCCTGGGGCCCCAGATTTTTCATCATGATATGGAAAGGATGTCTAGTTTACTGTAACCACAGGATTAACTGAGATGATACAGGTATTTTTAAACTATTCAATGAACAATTAATGTTTTATTGATGGTAAGAATAGTAACAGAAACTTTGTTCTGCAAATATCTACTGAGTGACTACTGCATGCAGGGCAAAGTTCTATGCACTGATGATACAATGAGTGAATGTTAAACTTTCCAGTGGGGAAGACAGAAAATGAATAGGTAAAGATATATATATATATTCTTTTGCTAAGTAACAAATTACCTGAGTACTTAGCAGCTTAAACCAACAACTATTTACTAGCTACCACAGCTTCTGAGGGTCAAGACTCCTGGAGTGGCTTCGCAGGTAATTCTGGCTAAGAGTTCCACATGAGGTTGAAGTCAAGTTGTTAGCTTGGTGACCGGCATTGCAAGGCTTGACTGGCTTTTTTTTTTAAACATCTTTATTGGAGTATAGTTGCTTCACGATGGTGTGTTAGTTTCTGCTTTATAACAAAGTGAATCAGTTATACATATACATATGTCCCCATATCTCTTCCCTCTTGTATCTCCCTCCCTCCCACCCTCCCTGTCCCACCTCTCTAGGGGGTCACAAAGCACCGAGCTGATCTCCGTGTGCTATGTGGCTGCTTCCCACTAGCTATCTATTTTACGTTTGGTAGTGTATATATGTCCATGCCACTGTCTCACTTTGTCCCAGCTTACCCTTCCCCCTCCCAGTATCCTCAAGTCCATTCTCTAGTAGGCCTGCATCTTTATCCCCATCTTGCCCCTAGGTTCTTCTGACCATTTTTTTTCTTTTCTTTTTTTGTTTTTAGATTCCATATATATGTATTAGCATACGGTATTTGTTTTTCTCTTTCTGACTTACTTCACTCTGTAGGACAGATTCTAGGTCCATCCACCTCACTACAAATAACTCAGTTTTGTTCCTTTTTATGGCTGAGTAATATTCCATTATATATATGTTCCACATCTTCTTTATCCATTCATCTATTGATGGACACTTAGGTTGCTTCCATGTCCTGGCTATTGTAAATAGAGCTGCAATGAACACTGTGGTACATGACTCTTTTTGAATTATGGTTTTCTCAGGGTATAGGCCCAGTAGTGGGATTGCTGGGTCATATGGTAGTTCTATTTTTAGTTTTTTAAGGAACCTCCATACTGTTCTGCATAGTGGCTGCATCAATTTACATTCCCACCAACAGTGCAAGAGGGTATGCTTTTCTCCACACCCTCTCCAGCATTTATTGTTTGTAGATTTTTTTGATGATCACCGTTCTGACTGGTGTAAGATGATATCTCATTGTAGTTTTGATTTGCATTTCTCTAATGATTAATGATGTTGAGCATTCTTTCATGTGCTTGTAGGCAATCTGTGTATCTTCTTTGGAGAAATGTCTATTTAGGTCTTCTGCCCATTTTTGGACTGGGTTTTTTGTTTTTTTGATATTGAGCTGCATGAGTTGCTTGTATGTTTTGGAGATTAACCCTTTGTCAGTTGCTTCATTTGCAAATATTTTCTCCCATTCTGAGGTTTGTCTTTTCATCTTGTTTATGGTTTCCTTTGCTGTGTAAAAGCTTTTAAGTTTCATTCGGTCCAATTTGTTTATTTTTGTTTTTATTTCCATTTCTCTAGGAGGTGGGTCAAAAAGGATCTTGTGATTTATGTCATAGAGTGTTCTGCCGATGTTTTCCTCTAAGAGTTTGATGGTGTCTGGCCTTACATTTAGGTCTTTAATCCATTTTGATTTTATTTTGGTGTATGGTGTTAGGGAGTGTTCTAATTTCATTCTTATATATGTAACTGTCCAGTTTTCCCAGCACCACTTATTGAAGAGGCTGTCTTTTCTCCACTGTATATTCTTGCCTCCTTTGTCAAAGATAAGGTGACTATGTGTGTGGGTGTATCTCTGGGCTTTCTATCCTATTCCATTGATCTATATTTCTGTTTTTGTGCCAGTACCATACTGTCTTGATTACTGTAGCTTTGTAGTGTAGGCTTGACTGGCTTTTAAGGATCAACTTCCAAGCTCACTTATATGACTATTGACAAGCTTTGATATTTCAGCATGTGGGACCCTCCATAGGACTGCTCACAACGTGGCACTTGGTTTCCTCCAGAGCAAGTTATCTAAGAAGGGAGAGATGGAAAAAGAGAGCAAGATGGAAGCTGCAGTGTCTTTTACATCTAGTCTCAGAAGTGACATATCATCACTTCGCTATCCTACTGGTATGCAGATCAACCCTGGCCTAGTGTGGGAAGGAACTACAGAAGGATGTGAATAGCAGGAGGTGGGACTCATTGGGGGCCATCTTATAGGCTGGCTATCACAATATCATAATACGTGCAGTAAAAAGTGCTACAAAAGTAAAGTGCTCTGATAAAGAGTGGAGGGGGTGTGGGACCTAATTTAGATAGCCTTCCTAAGAAAGTGACTCCTAAACTGGGATCTTAGAGAGAGAAGGACGAGCCACAGGAAGGTCCAGGGAAGAACACTGGGGCCTGGGTAGAGGCAACAGCAGGTGCAAAAGCTCCGAGGTAAAAGAGGTTAGCATTTTCAAGGAATTGTTAGGGGGTTGGTGTGAATGAGTGATGGTGACAGGGAGAGAGTGTGGATTGAGATGCCACTGAAGGGTTAGGCAGAGGCCAGATCACATAGGCCATGGAGCCCTGGTAATAGTTTGCATTTTTTCCAAAGTGGAGCCAAAGGTGATTCAAAGGCTTTAAGTGGGACATAGGTATAACCTACATTTTAAAAAGAACTTTCCAGCCCTTTCTGGAGAGGGGATAGAGGGAGAGCAGGAGTGGAAGTAGAGAGACTAGTTTTCAAGTTATTTCAACAGTTCACAGTCCAGGTGACAGGGAATGGTGCCAGATACAAGTTGGTGACAGTGGAGGTGAAGAGAGGTGGGCAAATGAGAGCTGTACTTTGAAGGAGTGGCTTTCAAGATGTGCTGATGGATTGAAATTATTCTGTGTGTGTGGGTGGTGGGTGGTGGGTAAAGACAGGATCAAGAATGATTCCCAAGTTTCTGTTGGTGTCATTTACTCAAATGGAGAACAGTGGATGGGAGAGTTTGTTTGGGGTAGGGGATCAGTGAATGAGTGTCGAAGAGGGTCAAGAGCAAATTTTTGGCTGTGGTATCTTTGCAATAGCTATGAGATACAACTAACAAGAAGGCAGTGGTACCTATGAGACTGAAACTTTGAAGACAGATCTCTGGATTTGGGAATCATTAACAGAGACAGGTTTTTAAAGCCATAGAATGAATGAGATCCTTTAAAGAGGAAGTAGACGGAGAGGTAAGGAGCCCAGAGAATTCTAACTTTAATTCTGGGGAGACTCCAGCCATCAGCACTGTCACTCCAGTCCTTCCCATGAGTGTCAAGAACATGCATCAAAGAAAGAAGGAACAAAAGAAAGAATGAGAGACCAAAAGGAAAGGAAAAGAAAGGAAGGAAAGGAAGAAAAGATGCATGGGAGGAGGAGCCATCTTTATGGAACAGATCCAAAGCAGGAGGAATTTCTGTGGACTGAGTAGAAAACACAATGAGAGTAGCCACAGGGTAAAGGAGAGAAAAGACAGTGGTCCACCACATCAAAGACTGTTGAGACACAGGAGTGTTCTTCAGATGTGTTTATGAGGAGACCATTGGTGACTTTGACAAGGGAGGTTTTGGGGGATGATGGGTAAAATCTTCGTCGAGGAATGAGTAGAAGGGAAATGGAGAAGAGGAGATAGGAGAAATAGACAACTCTTCCAGAATGTTTGCTGCAAAGGAAAACAGAGAATATGGTGGTAGATAAAGGGGAATATGGGAATGAGGGAGGGGTGTGTGTGTGTGTGTGTGTGTGTGTGTGTGTGTGTTGAAAATTAGAGAGTATTTTGATGCATGAAAGAGCAAAAGCCAGAGTGAGCAAGAGAGAAAGAACAAGAGAGGATGACATCCAGATAATATATGAGAGGCAAAATAGACGTAAACAAAATTAAACGTTAAATCCCTTTATCCCCTTCATCAATACCTCCCCCCACCCTCCCCAACCAAAGAAGATTTTAGAAGTTGACTTTTTGCTTTTTTAAGCTGTGGTGGTACTTTCTTCTTTCAGTTTGAAAGTAATTTTTTGCCTAGCAAGCTGAGTTACTCATTCTCAGTCTGACTCACACCTGGATGGGGGAGCTTGAAAAATGACCCAGCAGGGTGTGGAATAATATCTTCTACACAACACAAAGGGCTTGTGACACTCCGTGTGGTAGAGTGAAGGGACCATCTGAATAGAAAACAAATAAGATTTTCTTAGTCTAGTGCCAGCCCAACACTTGTGGGCAAAAGGCAACAGCAAGGAGGGAGAGAGAACCTGTTTAATGTACTGGAGACCCTCTATATTCCTGGCACGATGCCAGGGTCCTTGCTCCTCTGTGTGATGTGTTACATAAATGCCAGTCAACTTATGAGGAGAAGAATTAGTTTGTGTAGTAGCTTCTTCAACAAACCAGTTTTATTATGCCTCTCCTCTCTCCTCCCCCTTTCCTTCTTTCTTTTGTTCTTTCTTTCTTTGATACATGTCCCTGGCATACATTGGAGTAACAGTGCTGACGGCTGAAGTCATCTATTTATGCCCAGAATAAGCACAGAATAGGCGAGAGATTACGCAAATTAACATGGATCGTGCATCCAAAAGTACTTTGGCCTTAATTGAGAAGAAGGGCTGTTGTCCCTAGTCTTGGCCTTTCCCTGGACTGCCTGGACCTCCCTAGGTCAGTGGGAATAGTGCTAACTTCTACAGAGGGCCGGGTATCGCGCTGGCAGGCGTTACCTCATTTGGTCCTCCTCAAAATTCTGAGGGGTAACTGATTCACTTTGTTATAAAGCAGAAACTAACACACCATTGTAAAGCAATTATACTCCAATAAAGATGTAAAAAAAAAAAATTCTGAGGGGTAAGTCGTACTATGCTCATGTTACTGTTGAAAAGAGTTGTCACCAAGATATGCTAAGTAAATTGGCTGAGCCTGGAGTATACTTATTTTATATAATTTATATACATATTTACATGCCTAATGTCTTTCTTGAAACATGTAAGATGGTGTTAAATGATGGTGGACAAAATAGCATTGAAAGGCAGGGTGGTCGTTGGTGATTCATCCACTCAGGACTCAAACCTACTAGCTATCTGTGTGTTTGAATCATGTGAGTCCTTCTCTTCTCTTATCCATCCTACTTCTCCACTTCCACCAAAACAAGCTAGTGTCAAACAGAGTTGCTCAGCCTCAGGCAAAAAAGTGATTTAGGCACAGGTTTTATTTCCCTGTGTCCCTGGCTTCTAATTTCTTCCTCTGGTGCTGTCCTTATGCTCTCCCCCATTTGTAGGTGCCTCCTAAACCTTTCCCTTTTATTAAATCCTATCCCTGAGAAAGTAACAAACTCATTCTCGGTGAGGTGCAAATTGCTTATCAGTCTTCTGTATATAGCCTCTCCTAGGGGAATTTTCTTTATTTAAGAGAGGAAGCTAGTGGGAAGCAGCCACATAGCACAGGGAGATCAGCTCAGGGCTTTGTGACCACCTAGAGGGGTGGGATAGGGACGGTGGGAGGGAGGGAGACGCAAGAGGGAAGAGATATGAGAACATATGTATATGTATAACTGATTCACTTTGTTATAAAGCAGAAACTAACACACCATTGTAAAGCAATTATACTCCAATAAAGATGTTAAATAAATAAATAAATTTTCAAAAAAAGAGAGGAAGGAAAGACTTAAGCAAAAGGAGTGAAAAGCTCTCCTGGCAGAACTTTTGTAATCAGTGGGTAGTTGGGCAATTGAGGTACATTTTCACTTGGGAAACTTTCTCGGGCCCTGTGAGAATCGCACCCCCGAGGTAGCTGCTATGGGAAAAGGCCAGCCTGGCCGTGGCAGGACACACCTGTTGAAGAATTTTCCCTTCATCCTCCTTTGGCTTACTCACACTCTAAGATTTTCAGGTTTATGAATATGTCCTTAGCTTTGGATGTATTTCATTTATATATGTGTTACTGATAAGCCATATGAAGAAAACTGCAGGGTCCTCTACACTGTAATTTAAGGGAACTGAACTATTTTTTGAAGATAAGATAAGATAAGGAAAGGTAAAATAACCTAAACATTTTCTAGTTTCTGGCACATAAAAAAAAATTTCTGGGGTTGTATACCTTTATATAGGGGGTTTGGCTACCAATGGTCAGTGTTCTTTTTAAATTCACCGTTTTTGTTAGATTTTTTAAAAAGTATCACTAATATATGCTCATTGAAGGAAATCATCAGATACAGTGGCTTATATCCCACTCTCCTGAAGATATTAATTTGATGTGTACCCTTTCACAACTTTCCCTGTGTTCTTACAAACATATCTATTTTATATATGTGATCTATTATATATATATATGCATATAGATACATTTATATATATAAAATAAATGTTCAAATACAATTGTATATAATTAATAATGTATAGGTAATAAAATGTGTACATGCATATACATATTTATATATTTATGTGTATATACATAAATGCACATAGGAAGGTTTATTTTCTAATTTCTATAAACAAAAATGGTATCATACTAAGTATATTATCTATAACTTACATCTTTTCACTGACAATAGGCCCCAGACCCTCCAGGTCAATACAAATGGACCTAACCAATTTTTTTAAATACAATATTCCAGAGCATGGCAGTGTCATAATTTATTTGACCAATGCTCTATTGATGTACATTTAGTTATGTCCAGTCCCCCCTCCTCAACCCCAAGGGGTGGAGATGATCAGCTCTAAGTATTAAAAACATCCTCAAGTTGGTCAGAAAAATAAAATCCAATAGTAAATGGGCACAATTTATAGATTCACGACGTAGGAATTGAAAATGTCCAAATCTATATAAAAAGATGCTCAGCTCTCTGGAGTCATAGATCTGCAAACGGAAGCAATTCACTACATTTTATAGTCATTAGATTAACAAAAATGAAAAACTTTGTCAACACTGGTGGCAAAAATTAGGCAAACGGATACCCCTGTGTATTGTTGGTGGGAATCTGTATTGAGCCTAGTAGTGTCTTTCAAAAGCAGGACTGCTTACCTTCCCGACACTGAAATCCCATGTTTGGAATTCTAGCTGACATAATAAGAGTACCAGGAAGTACAAATATATGTTCAAAGGTGTTTACTGTCTGGCAGACCTTCATATTCAGTAACTTTATCTTACTCTGATGCTCACAAGACCCACAGCTGATTTCAGAAACCTTAGAACGGTGCCAGGTTCATGCAAAGTGCTCAGTAAATGTTTACTGTTACTGTTATTGGAAAACTAGAGATAAAACAAAAAGTAGAATATAAAAGACAACAGTAACAAAAGCGGGAAAAAGAAACCAGAAGAGCTAACCAACCATGAAAAGACATCGGTGAATGTTTGTGGAATATTTGTGAGCATGAATTCCATACAGATTTCCCACTCTCTGGAGAAATAAAAGCCCCAGGAAGGTGGGAGAGTCATGTGTGTGCTCTAGCTACCAGGCAGCATGCTGCGGTTATGTAGTGAATGTCGAACAAAAAGAAAACTCCTCCAAAGGATGGCTCTAATTATTTCTCAAATTGTGTATACCCACACTTAACTCTGATTTTGTCCATAGAAAGAAATACACGATTTAATCTCTTCCTTACTTTTCTTAAACTACTCACCCACTGATCACGTTGGAATTTCAGAGCGCTAATATTCCAACTTCCTCCTTTGAGGCGCTGGACAAATCACATAAATCCTACAGCATCATTCAGCAAATGTAGACTGTGAAACGACTACATTCACTGAAAAGGCTGGAATGATGTACAAGATAGTTGTCAGCTTTAGAAGGTTTATCAGCCCCATCTCAGATGTGAGGGATGCAGGGCAGGAAGGTGTGCAGAGGAGGGGGTGGCAAATTATTAGAATGTAACGTGATCATGTGCTAAATGAAAGAAATGAGTTTCCTGAAGAGGAGGTGACATTTGAGTCCTGAAGGATGAGTGGACTTATTTCATCGGGGATGGGCATTTCATGGTGGGTAAGGACATATGCAAGCACACGTGGGTGGGAAATAGCACCTGGCAAAGCGATGGTTTTGGAGTGATCGGCGTAGTGCATGATGGGAAAGGAGATCCGGATGTTACTTTGCATCTAGATCACAAAAGGCCACAGTGGCTCTAACCAGAGAAAATCAATGGGGGCATAGTGGTGGAAAGGATCAAAGTTACACTTTTGTGAAGCAAAGTCCGGAGAATTTCTTGAGACTGGGTAGAGAGCCGCTGGGAGGAGGGAAGCCACGAAGGACACCACTGCAATTGTATTGTAGGGACACCATGGTGTGAAACCTGGAGCCAGACTGCTTGGGCTCAAATCCCAACCCTATCATTTATCAGCTATGTGATTTTGGGCAGGTTACTTATTTGCTCTGTGCTTCAGTTTCCCCGTCTATAAATTGTAGATAATACAAATCCAACTCAGGGGATTGCTAGGAGAATTAAATGAGTTAATATTATTTAAAGTGCTTAAAATAACGCTTGGTACATAGTATGTGTATTACTGGATAATTGTTAAGTGAAAATAAATAGATCTTAGTAAGAGCTACTGAAGGTCAAGACCAAATTGGAAGGGCTGCCTGGAATTGAGAAATATTTATTTTTGAGGTATGATGTAAATGGTTTTGGTGACCAGTTGGATGTGGGAAATGTGGTGACAGGAAGCATGAGGCTATGGTGAGCAGATAGCCTCTGAAGTAACACAGCCCTGGGACCCACGAGCACGTGATTTAACATCGCTCTAATCCTTATTTTCCCTGTCTATGAAATCAGGCTGCTGCTGCATTGAAACCTTTTACGGCTGTTTTAATGCTTAAATCAGAAAATGTGTCTAAAATCCTTAGCACATTGCCCAAAAGCTTGTAAGTTCTCAATAAATATTACTTATGTTACTCTGTGTCCAAGTTAAAAATGTAGAGAAAGAGAGAGAAAGAGAGAGAGATTGGTGGGGAGAGAGGGAGAGAGAATGACTGATGGTGTCATCTGCTAAGATGGTGTGCATGGTGTTGGAGAAATGGAAGAAAGACAGTGAATTCCATTTTGAACAAAAAAGTTTGAGATACCTGCAGGATGTTGTGTAAGATAGCTAGTTGGAGAATGGCTCTGGAGCTCCTGTGAGAGGTTTTGAAATTGTCAGTACTTAAGTCTTGGGACCTGATACAAGCACTCATAGAGAGCAGAGGGAGAAAAGAACAAGACAGCATTTCTGCAGACCCCAACATTCAAGGGTTAGCAAGGGAGACCAAGCACATAATTGTATTCCAAAAACAGATACAGTGATAGATGTGTTCTGTAATACTGTGAAAGTTGGACATCTATGTATGAGAACGGTCTGTCTGAAGGGTTATTAACAGCACTTTCACATGCGTTACCTATTTTTTTTTTTTTTTTTTTTTGCGTTACCTATTTTAATGCTCTTAGCAACCCTTCCTCAGTCATTAAACTGAAGCTCAGGTTTTCAAATGGCAGAACTAAGACTTGAAAGCAGGTCTTTCTGCTCCAAATCCAATGCTCTTTCAACTGTCCCCAGCTTATACAAAAACAAAAACAAGCAAAAAACACAAAACAACTCCCCAAACAAAAACAAAACAAGCCAAGTGAAATGTAGAGTTGAGCTATTCTGTTCTTGGAATTCTTGAGACTAGATGAGATTCTTTGATCCTCTACTTATCAGTCTCTTTAATCCCACCAATGACTGGAAACCTCTGATGGCAGCTGCTCCTTGGCGTGGCCCCGGAGACTTGGAAGAGCAGCCCTGGGGGTCAGAGAGCTGAGAAATAGGCCTCTTCCTCGGGACAGGTGAGAGAGGAAGATGGAGCACAGAGGTTCTTTCAGGAATCCCGAAGGTGGCTGGGATTTTTTTTTTTTTTTTTTTTTTTTGCACCCATCTTGCCCCAGATGAGGGACAAATGCTGGTTTCTTCATCATTTCTATCCATTTCTCCTTCACTGGATGAGAAGACCTGGGCTTTAAAATTGAACCAGTCTGGTTTTAAATTCTAGTTCTGCCACTTGCCAGCCATGTGACTTTGAGAATGTCACTTAATTCTTAAAAGACCCAGCTTCATTTCCCAGGACATGGGTCTAGTAATATCTTCCTAGGGGAAGAATTATTTGTGTTCAGCAAATAACTGAGGCTCAGTGAAATTGTTTGAGCCTTGACTGAGATTAACACCCTTTATTGGCTGCCCATCTGGGATAAGCACTTAACTGGGCTAGAAAGCCCTGTGAGGCCTAGACCCTACCTTTCACTCCAGCCTCCTCTTGCAGCATGGACCTCCTATGCCCTCATCCCCATCCCTCCTCACCATGTACCCTCTTACCATAGGGCCTTTGCATATACTGCTCCCTCTGTCTAGAATATTCCCCCCTCACCTTCTTGGCAACTTAACTCCTACCCACCTTTGAGAACTCAGTTCATGTGTCCCTACTCCAGAGAAGCCTTCTCTGACTTCTAGACTAAGTTGACCCCTGTAGATGCCTTCTCCCTCGTTGCACTTATTCAGGTACAATTTTCCCATTGATTTTGTGGTTTTCAGTTCAGATCTGGGAAGGCCGAAATCTAGTCTGTTTTTGTTATCTTTGAATTCTTAGTCATTGGTGCACTGGCTGTCACATAGTAGATTCTCAATATTTGTTGACTGAATGCATGAGGTACTGTACACAAAATGCTAGACAATTATACATGTTCAATCAATTTTCAGTTGGTTTCACAGCTCCCAGAAGTGTGTCAGAGGCCTCTTGTGACTGCAAAGCTCTGGATTCTTCTGGAAGATAATATTGTGTTATGAAGTTATTCTGGCATTTAGGGTTTAGGCATTTAGGCATCTAGAGGAATTGTACTGAAATGAATTTTAATCTCAGCTTTGTTTACTAACTGAACAAGTTTTGTAATCTCTCTGACCTTCACTTTCCTCATCTACAGAATGGGACAGTAATCCCTTGCAGGGCTGTTGCTGATAGTCATTCAAATATTTATGGAGGACCTTCTGTGTGCCAGGCACTGTTCTGGGCACTCAAAATACAGCAGTGAACAACGCCGATAAAAACAGCTGCCCGTATTTTGGTAGGGAAGACAGAAAATAAGGCAAATTAGTAAAATATCTATGTGTTTGATGGTGATAAATGCTAAGAAGAAAAATGTAGCAGGAAGGAAGTGTGCCATTTGAGAAAGTGATATTTAAGTGAAGAAATGAAGAAAGTGAGAGAGCATTTTAGGCAGAGGGAAGATAAGTGCAAAGGCCTTGAAGCAGAAGTATGCTTGGCAGAATCGAGAAATAGAGAGTAGGGCCATCTAGCTGGCTGGAGAGGACTTAATATCCAGGGCAGGGGCTACGGAAATAGTAATCAATGAGGTCTGAAAGGTGACAAGGGCCAGATCATGTAGGGTTTTATGGGTCACTGTGAGGTTGATTGAGGAGAGTTCTGGATAGAGGAGTCATATGTATTTTAATGGATCACTTTGTCTGCTATGTTCAGAATGGATTGTAGGGACACAAGAGAATTACCAGGGAGAACAGTTAGATGAGAGATGCTGGTGGCTTGAATCAGAGCAGTAGCAGTGGAAGTGGGGAGGAGTGGTGGGATTCTGTACGTATTTTTAAGGTAGAGCTGATTTGCTAATGGCTCGGATGTGGGGAATGAAGAATGAGGGGACTCAAAGGTGAATTCTTAATAACAGGAAGAATGGAAATGCTATTTACTGAGATGGGAAGATTTAGGGAGAAGTCAGTTTTGCAGATGGAGTTGGAATCAGGACTTCAGTTTTGGACATCTTAAATTTAAGATGCCAAGTAGAGGTATCCAATGACAGTTGGATATATACGTCTGGAGTTTGTGAGAGAGGTCTGGAATGGAAATAAAAGTTTGGGAATCATCTGCAGAGAGGTGGTATTTAAGACCATGAGACTGGATGAGAACAATATCCAGTCTAATGTTGATAAGTACAGATTTAAAAACAGAGAGATTAGATCCAAATACTGACATTTAGAGGTTGGAATGGTAGGCGATGCCAGCAGAGGAGTCTGGTAGGCAGGGAGGTAGGAGGAAAATCCAATGGGTGAGTGTGGTATCCTGTAAGTCAAAAATGAGGGAAGGTGGGGGAGGGATGGATTGGGAGTTTGGGATTAGCAAATGCAAACTATTATATGGATAGAATGGATAAACAACAAGTTCCTATTGTACAGCACAGGGAGCTATATTAAATATCCTATAATAAACCATAATGGAAAAGAATACGAAGAAAGAATGTATAAATATGTATAAATGAATCACTGCTGTACAGCAGAAATTAACACAGCATTGTAAATCAACTACACTTCAATAAAATAAATTTTTAAAAATGAAGGAAGTGTTCAAGGGGGAGGGTATGACCCATTAGAGCCAAATGCTACTGAAAAGTCAAGTAAGATGAAATCTGAGAATTAACCATTGGAATTAGCAGTGTGAAGGCTAATGGTTTTGTTGTTATATGCAGTTATGTGTGTAATAGAGGAAGAAAAAACACTGAGCCATAATGACCTTCTAAGAAGGCTGTCTTTCATTGAAGGGAAATCCCTTTGGGTCAGCTGAGTCGGGATTAGTATATGCAAGTGTGTTCCTGGAGTCTTAGGTAGTAGGATCTGAGGTGAACCAGACCCTTTTCATTATGGAGTGAAAGGGATTTGTACTGGGGATTTGGCTGGGATGGCCTGGAAGGAAAGAGATAAGGATGAGGGATGAAAGAGTGCGGGAGGATGATGGGAGGATGATCTGAGGCTGAGTTTGTAAGGAGGACCACCAAAAAAATCCCCATGGTCAGGAGCCTTGAGGAACTGAATGATGGTGTTTAAATTAGGTAGTGAATTGCTAGAATGAAACCATCTCACATCTGGCTGAATCTTTTACTGTTGTGGCCTCTCCCGTTGCGGAGCACAGGCTCCGGACGCGCAGGCTCAGTGGCCATGGCTCACGGGCCCAGCCGCTCCGCGGCATGGGGGATCTTCCCGGACCGGGGCACGAACCCACGTCCCCTGCATCGGCAGGCGGATTCTCAACCACTGCGCCACCAGGGAAGCCGTGGCTGAATCTTTGATCAAGTCTATCACACACACCTTTTAAGAGTGTGACTTTTTTTCTTTTGGGTAGAAACTGAGGGAGGGATTGCATTTCATGCTTGAGTTAATGAGAGGTGGACCACGTGCAGGGTGGAGAAAGATGATCCGTAAACAGGTTGAGTGCAGCAAGGACAGGAATTCAGAGCTGCAGATGACAATGGGAACACCATCCTTGCCTCTGGAAATTTTCAGGTAAATTTGCAAGGAGGGATTTGGACTTCTCCAGAGTGTGGAGTGGGAGGCTTGAGGTGATCTTACCTATCTGACAATATCCAGGCACATCTGTATTTCAACTTATAAGGCACCAGGCATATAATAGAGTCTATATAAATGTTACTTCCTCTCGTCTATCTCAGCTCCTTTCTACCCAAATTTAAGCAGATTTTCCAGATATTTTATTCACTAACCACTATGGTTAACTACTCAAAATGGTGCTAGTTGCGGTAGGCACTGTACAGTAGAAGACAAGACGAGGACTTTGTTTTCCAGATGCTTGAAGTTGTGATGTGGAGGCGAAGCTAATGCAAGGCAGGAGGGATGCAAGGGCTCAGTGGCATGCTTCAGACTATCAGAGCTGTGGAGTTGCTGGCTTAGTTGATGTCCTGTCTGTTTTTAGCTTTCCAAATTTTCAAGTGCTCCCACAAGAGGGCAGTGAATTCAACTGGACAATATTCAGGTTGGATAATATTCAACTTCTCTCTCAATAGGGCAATGAATTAGTCGATGGAAGTAATGCTGTAACAAGCAGCTCCCAACTTTCAGTGACTAATCTAATGAAGATTCATTTATGGCTTAAGTCCCAGTCCAATGTGGATGAGCTGGAGTTGGAGGAGTTGGGTGCTCTGCTCCATGCTGTCACTCAGGGACCCAGGCCCTTTCTTTCTAGTGGCTCCTCTGTCCCTTCAGGACTCTAGGTCCTCTGCATCTGGTTGGCAACAGATGAAGAAAGAATGTGTGAAGGGTCCCTTGATGTCAGTTATCTCCATCCAATAGTGGCACGTGACTTCCATTCATGTGTCAATGGTGAATGCTGCTCACGTGGCATCACTTTCATACAAGGGAGGTGAAAAATATGGTTTAGCTGAGTAGCCATGAAGGGCAAGTGGATCTAGTGAACATCCAAATTTTAGATAATCTCTGCCATAGGCCAGAAAGGGGAAAATAGCATAATTATATAGAGGATTTTTTAAACAGAGAATGTCAAAGGCTGGATGCAGAAAAAATTTTTTTCAACACATTTTACTTCATAGGAGACAAATTAAGAACACAAATGAGATGGTAAAGGCATTAAATCTACTTTATAGTTCAGTGCCTGATGTTGAAGGATCCCATCTAGCCGCTTTCATTAACATTTTAGCATTTATTTATAGACATATTTTGTGCCTGTTTAGGTGGTAAAAGCAGCCTTTTCTAAATAACTTACTGGACCAAGCACTTTTATCATTGGATGAACACTGGGGAAGCTGTAGTTCCTTAAGACAAATTTGGGAGCTTTAAAGGCATTTTCAGTATAAACTTTCTATAGGAAAATGGAACTTGAGCATGGGAAAGGATAGAGTAAAATGTGTTTTCCCCTCTTTTTTAGGGGATAGATCAGGTATTTAATTCAACCCGAGGGATAATTTTCAAGCACAAACCCAGTGCTACTGTGGATATAAAAATGAACAATTCTTATTTCTAATCCTGATAAGAGAATGATCATTTTGAATAACGTACAAATAAGAGGCTTTAGAGTTGGCTAAAATAGCATGGTTGGCCAAACGTTATGATCTTCAAGCAAAATGTAAGGCATCTTTCTACTTTCTGTGGCTGAGCCAGATTATTTGAGGAGAAGCATAAGCAGGCACTGTAATAAGGTGAGCGGGAGAGGACTTTTACAGATGGTTTATAAACCACACATACAGTTTTCAAAAGAATACAGACATCTTGGGGTATATTTCTGTTGTGTATTGTTCATATGCCCCTGCTTGAAAGTGTATCACCCATACAGGCTTGAAATTTGAGATTTCTTTTAATTAACATCCTCGTGAACCTTATCACCAGGTTCAGTGTGATTTTTTTTTCTTGATATACTCCCTCTTTAGCCTGAGGCTGCCTACAGGAGGCCATGTCCCAACGTCCCCGTAAAAATGACTTCCACATTCCACATCCCAATTACTCTGAAGGACCTGCCCAAGATGCCTATAAAACCGTACTACAGTCTACACCACCTTCTAACTAATATTCTACATGTGTTTTTGATCATTGAATCAGATTTTCAAAAGTCGGAATGGTTTTCCATGTGGAGTTTGAGTAAACATATAAACCTTTGTTATTTATATACATGGTTCAAAAAATGATAAATGAGGCCAAAGTTGGAGAAAGAGCATTGGATTTAGGGTTGGTTGGGCTCAATTCTCAGTTCAGCCACTTATTCTCAGAGTGACATTGGGAAGGTTAGCTAATCTTTTTGAGTCTCAGTTTCCTGATTTGTAGTTACCTCCAGGGTTATTGTGAGATGTACATGAGCGAATGCATGCCAAGGGGTCACATAGGGAGGTGCTTATGGTAGATGCTCAGGAGATAAACTTGCCCTTTATTAGGTACTTTTAGGTGCAAGAAAGAAACACATTCCAGTCAAACCAATATTGGGAGTACTTTTAGTTACAAGAGACAGGAAGCTTAAACCAAACTGATTTAAATAATATAAGAAATGTATTGGCTCATTTAGCTGGAAATTCCAGAAGTGGGATATCAGGCATGGTTTGATCCAAATTCAGAATGTTGCCAGGGTTGCAGGTCTGTTTTTCTGTGGCCCTCCTTCATGTTTTAGCTTTATCCTTCAGTTGGCTTCTCTCATGTCACATAGCTGCCTGCTGCCCCAGGTCATATTTTCTTCATTCACATCCAAGGGGAAAGAAAGCTTCTCTTGTCCCAGACACCACACAGCAGTTATACATTTCTCTCTGGTTGGGCCAGTTTAGGTCATGGGCCTATCACTGAACCTGTCTACCACTGTGACTAGGCAAATATGATTCCTTGATTGGCTTAGCTCAATCAGGGTTAACTTCTGAAGCTGGGAGGTGGAGTTAAAACTTCTCAAACAACAAAACTGAGGAATTTCTTGTCTTATTAGGAATGAAGGAGAGAAATGGATATTGAGGAGACAATCATTGACAAATTCACTCCTTGAATTCCTCCTTTCTTCCCATACACACACCTTCAAAAGTTTGTGCCTGCATGAATCATACATATCTTTTCATCAAAGGGAAACCCCTCAAGCCTCGTCTTGAGCACCAAATCTAGGATGTGTGGCTGACGTGTCTTCCTCTAGGTCAGTTTTTGGATGGAACTATTCACAGTCTAGTAACTCACAGTTAAATAAAATTATCCACTCCTGTGGAAGAGCCTGCAAATAGTCCATATTACCCAATCTCCCAATCCTTCCCTTAGTTATAGAATTCCTGAATTTTAACTGGGCATATGGCTACCCAGCTAGATGCTACACTTCCCAGCCTTCTTTGCATTGAGATGTGACCATAAATCCAAATTCTCAACAATGGAAAGTGAGCAAGTGTCATATGTGCAACTTCCCCATCACATCCTTAAAATATATTATTTGTCCTCTATTTCCTCTCAGTCTCCCTTCCTGACAGCAAGAATGCCATGTGGTGGTGAGCCAGCCAGGCAGAGGAGCAAAACAACTAAGAGAGAGGTTCTCAAAGAGCATCAGCATGGCCTGGGAGTCCATTAGAAATGCATATTTGGGGTCCCACTCAGACCCACTGATTCAGAAACTATGGGACCAGAAATCTCTGCTTTAACAAGCTCTCCAGGTTATTCTGATACATAACTAGGTTTGAGAACCATGGCCAGGGGTGACTTTTTCCCCCCACGCCCCAACATTTGCTGATGTTTTTGACTGTCACAATATGGGGGCGGAGGGGATTATGCTACTGGTATATAGTGCGTAGAGGACAGGAGCACAATGGTTGTGTGTAAGGACACGTTGTACAATGCCCTAGACAGTCCTCTACAGCAAAGATTTATGTGGTCTCAAATGACAACAGTGCTGAGGGTGAGAACCACTGTTCTAGAATGGAATTATTCTGTAGTCTAATGTAATAGAAGAATTGTGGGTCCCTGTTTAACCCTGAGGAGCAGACTGCCTACTTGCCCAGGACTGCGCTCCTTCATCTACCTCTGTACTGTCCAACATGTTATCCACTTGCCCCATGTGTCTTTTGAGCACTTCAAGTTGACTAGTCTTAATTGAGATGGGTTATAAATAAGTACCAAAAAAGAACGTAAGATACTTTAATGTCTTATATTGACTACATGTTGAAATGATAATATTTTGGCTCTATTAGGCTCAATGGAAAAAATATTAATTTCACCTGTTTCTTTTTTTCAATGTGGCTGCTGGCTAATTTTAAATTACAAATGTGATTTGCATTCTATTTCTATTGGATAATGTTGCTATTTACTGGTATATGAAAGAGAAAGAAACTTCTGGGTTTTTTTGAGCCACTGTATGTTTAGGTCTTTTTGTTGTAACTACTAAGCCTACACCTCTTAATACAGCATGTTAAATATAAAATGGTGGAGGAGAACTGCAAGAAAACTTGCATTTGAAGAAGTGGACAATAAGAAAATAATACCTAGCATTTGCTGGTTCATTGCGTATATCACAACCTGCTTGACAGGGTCAGAGCCTGCCTTGGCAATGCAGTGAGTTCTTTGGTCAGCCAAATGGGCAAACCCTGGCTGTGCTCTCTGGAAGGATCTCCCTTGTTCATTGCCTTTCTTCGCTTATCTGAGATGGATATTGGTGCATACGCCGTTTCTGGGATCTGTACTTCTTTGGAGCTCATTACCTTTTGGTGCAAATTTTGGGGGCCGGTGCCTGGGAATTGCCTTACGAGTAGAGTAATCACAGGCTGTTGTCAGCCAAGTTTGTGTTTCTTAGGTTGAAACAAATTCCTTAAAAACTTAGAAGGCTTCCTGTCTATTTGCCTCCTATCAATTCCATGAGCTGGTAATCAAAGCCAGAGTTCTTGTCTAGCCATCACTGAGTCTGGGAATTTCTGTCTCTTAGCAACGGGCTTCTGTGCTCTGCCCTGCAAAGATGACCAGGGATGAGCGCTTGGCCAGAATTCAACCATCCATGACTGTCTAGGAGCCTGTGAGGCAGCCAGCCCAAGGGGGCTGCCCGCAGAGATTCTTGGTATTGCGTGGTGAACTGGCAAATTACAAGGATCCTCCCTGTGAGTCTCTGTTCAAGGTGTACAGGGAGTCAGTTGGTCAGCAGTGACAGAAACAGAGGAGGCAGAAGCCAAGAGGTGGTGGGGTCACTGCAGTGACCAAGCACTTGAATAGGAAACAGTAGCCCCCTGCTGCTGAGGGGCAACAAGGTCAACAGGCACGAGAGTTGTTTATACCTGAATAAGGCTTCCATTTCTGAATACCGTTCTGTGTGCTATAAAGCCTGGTGTTGTGGCCAGGGTGGTGGGTTTCACGACTGAGAGCAGAGAGACCTCTCTCTGTAAGAAATCACTTATAAGATCCTTTCTTGGCCTGCACAATATCACCCCAAGTTAGCATCTCAGTCATGGATCCCTGCCATGTGTCTGAAGTGCACCCTGTGCCCGATGGGTATTTGTCAGGCACTCTGGGTCCCCTCTCTTTGAAATTGACAGAATAAAACTCTCTTCTCAGATTTGTGAGTAGATTTTCCTGGCAGAATAATGAGCCCCTCTTGCCATTAATCTTAATAAGCTTTGGGGCTAACAAAATCCATGTTCCCAAGGTCAGAATGATTCTTAAGTGGACTTTGGGAAACAGTTGAACCTTTTTGTCACTCAGACTAAAGAATTAAAACACATTTCTGGAATTTTTTTCTGGGGTTACTAGGAAGCCAGAGTGAGGAGTGGCTACCTTTGTGTATTTTTCTTTACAAAAACCTTGACATCAGGAGACACAGGCCCTTCTTAGCTCTGGTTTGTATTTGTATTTCCATATATAGTGCAGGTTCTCAATGAATAGTTCTAGAAAAAAAAAAGTGGCATAATTATGGACCAAGGAAAGTAAAAATATTTTTATGAAGCAAAAAAGGTTAAAACTGAAGAAACAAGAATGACACTGATATGCTACCCTGGTTCTAACTCAGGCAGCTTGTTACTGGCTTTGTGTTAGATTCTTAGACTAAATTCTTCTAATGTAAAACAGTGCGTGGCAACCAAACTCCCCATTTTCTCCCAGGTAGAGTGACATAGTAGGAGATGTCACTTTGAATACTCCCCAATGAGGAAGAAAGATGACAGATTCAACTGCAGCATGATTCAAAGATGCAGGAAATGGATACGATACATGGTGTCGTTTAGGTTTAAAATAAGGGTACTTGAGTGTTCACTGTTACTTGCAATAAATATATTAGATTTAAGCCCCAGTTTGAACCTGACCATAACTGGACCCTTAACTATCTGGCTTAAATGACTGGTAACATGAGGCATTTCATAATTTCTGGTCCATTAGTTGTGATCATGTCCCAATTAACATTCCAGGACCTAGTTTTAGCCAACCTACATGGAAAATTTGAAGGACAACATATTTGGATAGCCCGTGTCTTCAGTATGGTGTTTGACATGTTGTAGATGTTGTAGTTTGTAATGTTTTCTTGCTTTTTTGTTTTAGTTTGTTTGCAGGTTTGGACTGGTGGATGTCATCTATATTTTCCTTCTTTAATAATAACCTGGGCTGGAGAGACCTTCAAGATGGCAGAGGAGTAAGATGGAGATCATCTTCCTCCCCACAAATACATCAGAAATACACCTGCGTGTGGAATAATTCCTACAGAACACCTACTGAACACTGGCAGAAGACCTCAGATTTCCCAAAAGGCAAGAAACTCCCCCATGTACCTGGGTAGTGCAAACGAAAAAAGAAAAAACAAAGACAAAAGAATAGGGACAGGACCAGCACCTCTGGGAGGGAGCTGTGAAGGAGAAAAAGTTTCCACACACTAGGAAGCCCCTTCACTGGCGGTGACTGCGGCTGGCAGACGGGGGAAACTTCGGAGCCACGGAAGAGAGCACAGCAACAGGAGTGCAGAGGGCAAAGCGGAGAGATTCCTGCACAGAGGATTGGAGCCGACCAGCACTCACCAGCCCGAGAGGCTTGTCTGCTCACCCGCCGGGGCGGCCAGGGCTGGGAGCTGAGGCTCGGGCTTCGGAGGTCAAATCCCAGGGAGAGGACTGGAGTTGGCTGCGTGAACACAGCCTGAAGGGGGCTAGTGAGCTACAGCTAGCCAAAAAATAGTCTGGACCTGCCTAAGAGGCAAGAGACCATTGTTTCAGGGTGCGTGAGGAGAGGGGATTCAGAGCAACACCTAAACGAGCTCCAGAGATGGGCGCGAGCCATGGTTGTCAGCATGGACATCAGGGACAGACATGAGATGCTAAGGCTGCTGCTGCAGCCGCCAAGAAGCCTGTGTGCAAGCACAGGTGACTATCCACACCTCCCCTCCCGGGAGCCTGTGCAGCCCGCCACGACCAGGGTCCTGTGATCCACGGACACCTTCCCTGGGAGAACGCATGGCGCGCCTCAGGCTGTTGCAACATCATGCTGGCCTCTGCCACCGCAAGCTCACTCCTCATTCGGTACCCCTCCCTTGCCCCTGCCTGAGTGAGCCAGAGCCCCCTAATAAGCTGCTCCTTTAACCCCATCCTGTCCAGGTGGGGAACAGATGCCCTCAGGTGACCTAGATGCAGAGGCCGGGCCAAATCCAAAGCTGAGCCCCGGGAGCTGTGCAAACAAAGAAGAGAAAGGGAAATCTCTCCCAGCAGCCTCAGGAGCAGCAGATTAAACATCCACAATCAACTTGATGTACCCTGCATCTGTGGAATACCTGAATAGACAACGAATCATCCCAAAATTAAGGTGGTGGACTATGGGAGCAACTGTAGACTTGGGGTTTGCTTTCTGAATTGAATTTGTTTCTGGTTTTATGTTTATCTTAGTTTACTATTTAGAGTTTATTATCACTGGTAGATTTGTTTATTGATTTGGTTGCTCTCTTACTTTTTAAAATATATATATATACTTTTTCCTTTTTCTCTTTTTGTGAGTGGGTATGTGTATGCTTCTTTGTATGATTTTGTCTGTATAGCTTTGCTTTTACAATTTCTCCTAGGGTTCTGTCTGTTCTTTTTTCGTTTTTTTTTTTTTTTTTTTTTTTTGAGTATAGTCTTTAGCACTTGTTATCATTGGTGGATTTGTTTTCTGGTTTGGTTGCTCTCTTCTTTCCTTCCTTACCTTTTTTTCCTTTTTAATATTTTTAATAATTAAAAAATTTATTTTAATAACTTTCTTTTCCTTCCTTTGCTTTTTTTCTTTCAATTTTTCTCCCTTTTCTTTTGAGCCATGTGGCTGACAGGGTATTTGTGATTTGGCCAGGTGTCAGGCCTGTGCCTCTGAGGTGGGAGAGCTGAGTTCAGGACATTGGTCCACCAGAGACTTCCCAGCTCCATGTAATATCAAATGGTGAAAGCTCTCCCAGAGATCTCCATCTCAATGCTAAGACCCAGCTCCACCCAACAACCAGCAAGCTACAGTGCTAGACACCCTATGCCAATCAACTAGAAAGACAGGAACACGACCCCATCCATTAGCAGAGAGGCTGTATAAAATCATAATAAGGTCACAGACACCCCAAAACACACCACCTGCCCACCATAAAGGCAAGATCCAGCCTCATCCACTGGAACACAGGGAGCAGTCCCCTCCACCAGGAAGCCTACACAACCCACTGAACAAAACTTAGCCACTGAGGTAGACACCAAAAACAATGGGAACTACAAACCTGCACCTGTGAAAAGGAGACCCCAAACACAGTAAGCTAAGCAAAATGAGAAGACAGAGAAACACACAGCAGATGAAGGAGCAAGGTAAAAACCCACCAGACCAAAAAAATGAAGAAGAAATAGGCAGTCTACTTGAAAAATAATTCAGGGTAATGATAGTAAAGATGATCTAAAATCTTGGATATAGAATGGAGAAAATACAAGAAACATTTAACAAGGAACTAGAAGAACTAAAGAGCAAACAAACAATGATGAACAACACAATAAATGAAATTAAAAATTCTCTAGAAGGAATCAATAGCAGAATAACTGTGGCAGACGATTAGATAAGTGACCTGGAAGATAATAGTGGAAATAACTACTGCAGAGCAGAATAAATAAAAAAGAATGAAAAGAATTGAGGACTGTCGCAGAAACTTCTGGGACAACATTAAAAGCACCAACGTTCAAATTATAGGGGTCCAAGAAGAAGAAGAGAAAAAGAAAGGGTCTGAGAAAATATTTGAAGAGGTTATAGTTAAAAACTTCCCTAATATGGGAAAGGAAATTGTAAATCAAGTCCAGGAAATGCAGAGAGTCCCATACAGGATAAATGCATGGAGAAACATGCCAAGACACATATTAATCAAACTATCAAAAATTAAATACAACGAAAAAATATTAAAAGACATAAGGGAAAAACAACAAATAACATACAAGGGAATCCCCATAAGGTTAACAGCTGATCTTTCAGTAGAAATTCTGCAACCAAGAAGAGAGTGGCAGGACATATTTAAAGTGATGAAAGGGAAAAACCTGCAACCAAGATTACTCTAACCAGCAAAGATCTCATTCATATTCAGCAGAGAAATTAAAATCTTTACAGACAAGAAAAAGCTAAGAGAATTCAGCACCACCAAACCAGCATTACAACAAATGCTAAAGGAACTCCTCTAGGCAGGAAACACAAGAGAAGGAAAGGACCTACAATAACAAACCCAAAACAATTAAGAAAATGGTAATAGGAACATACATATTGATAATTACCTTAAATGTAAATGGATTAAATACTCCAACCAAAAGACATAGACTGGCTCAATGGACACAAAAACAAGACCCGTATATATGCTGTCTACAAGAGACTCACTTCAGATCTAGGGACACATATAGACTGAAAGTGAGGGGGTGGAAAAAGATATTCCATGTAAATGGAAATCAAAAGAAAGCTGGAGGAGCAATTCTCATATCAGACAAAATAGACTTTAAAATAAAGACTATTAAAAGAGACAAGGAAGGACACTACAAAATGATCAAGGGATCAATCCAAGAGGAAGATATAACAATTGTAAATATTTATGCACCTAACGTAGGAGCACCACAATACATAAGGCAAATGCTAACAGCCATAAAAGGGGAAATCGACAGTAACACAATCAGAGTAGGGGACTTTAACACCCGACTTTCACCAATGGACAGATCATCCAAAATGAAAATAAATGAGGAAACACAAGCTTTAAATGACGCAGTAAACAAGATGGGTTTAATTGATATTTATAGGACATTCCATCCAAAACCAACAGAATACACTTTCTCCTCAAGTGCTCATGGAACATTCTCCAGGATAGATCATATCTTGGGTCACAAATGAAACCTTGGTAAATTTAAGAAAATTGAAACCGTATCAAGTATCTTTTCCGACCACAACACTATGAGACTAGACATCAATTACAGGGAAAAAATCTGTAAAAAGTACAAACACATGGAGGTTAAACAATACACTACTAAATAACCAAGAGATTACTGAAGAAATCAAAGAGTAAATCAAAATATACCTAGATATAAATGACAATGAAAACACGATGACCCAAAACCTATGGGATGTAGCAAAAGCAGTTCTAAGAGGGAAGTTTATAGCAATACAATCCTACCTCAAGAAACAAGAAATATCTCAAATAAACAACCTAACCTTACACCTAAAGCAATTAGAGAAAGAAGAACAAAAACCCACCAAAGTTAGCAGAAGGAAAGAAATCATAAAGATCAGATCAGAAATAAATGAAAAAGAAACGAAGGAAACAAAAGCAAAGATCAATAAAACTAAAAGCTGTTTTTTTGAGAAGATAAACAAAATTGATCAACCAGTAGCCTGACTCATCAAGAAAAAAAGGGAGAAGACTCAAATCAATAGAATTAGAAATGAAAAAGGAGAAGGAACAACTGACACTGCAAAAATTCAAAGGATCATGAGCGATTACTACAAGCAACAGTATGCCAATAAAATGGACAACCTGGAAGAAATACACAAATTCTTAGCAAAACACAACTGTTGGAGACTGAACCAGGAAGAAATAGAAAATGTAGACAGACCAATCACAAGCACTGAAATCGAGACTGTGAATAAAAATCTTCCAACAAACAAAAGCCCAGGACCAGATGGCTTCACAGGCGAATTCTATCAAATATTTAGAGAAGAGCTAACACCTATCCTTCTCAGACTCTTCCAAAGTATAGCAGAGGGAGGAACACTCCCAAACTCATTTTACAAGGCCACCATCATCCTGATACCAAAATCAGACAAAGATGTCATAAGGAAAGAAAACTACAGACCAATATCAGTGACGAATATAGATGCAAAAATCCTCAACATAATACTAGCAAATAGAATCCAACAGCACATTAAAAGGATCATACACCATGATCAAGTGGGGTTTATTCCAGGAATGCAAGGATTCTTCAATATATGCAAATCATTCAATGTGATACACCATATTAACAAATTTAAGGAGAAAAACCATATGATCATCTCAATACATGCAGAAAAATCTTTTGACCAAATTCAACACCCATTTATGGTAAAAACCCTCCAGAAAGTAGGCATAGAGGGAACTTATCCCAATATAATAAAGGCCATATATGACACACCCACAGCCAACATCGTGCTCAATGATGAAAAACTGAAACCATTTCCTCTAAGATCAGGAACCAAACAAGGTTGTCAACTCTCACCACTATTATTCAACATATTTTTGGAAGTTTTAGCCATGGCAGTCAGAGAAGAAAAAGAAATCCAATTCAGAACAGAAGTAATAAAGCTGTCAGTGTTTGCAGATGACATGATACTATCCATAGAGAATCCTAAAGATGCTACCAGAAAACTACTAGAGCTAATCAATGAATCTGGTAAAGTATCAGGAAACAAAATTAATGCACAGAAATCCCCTGCATTCCTATACACTCATGATGAAAAATCGGAAAGAGAAATTAAAGAAACACTCCCATTTACCAGTGCAACAAAAAGAATAAAATACCTAGGAAGAAGCCTACCTAAGGAGACAAAAGACCTGTATGCAGAAAACTATAAGACACTGATGAAAGAAATTAAAGATGATACAAATGGATGGAGAGATATACCATGTTCTTGGATTGAAAGAATCAACGTTGTGAAAATGGCTCTACTACCCAAAGCAATGTACAGATTAATGCAATCCTTTTCAAACTACCAATGGCAGTTTTCACAGAACTAGAACAAAAGATTTCACAATTTGTATGGAAACACAGAAGACCCCAAATAGACAAAGCAATCTTGAGAAACAAAAATGGAGCTGGAGGAATCAGGCTCCCGGACTTCAGACTATACTACAATGCTACAGTTGGGCTTCCCTGGTGGCGCAGTAGTTGGGGGTCCGCCTGCCAATGCAGGGGACACGGGTTCGTGTCCCAGTCCAGGAAGATCCCACATGCCGCGGAGCGGCTAGGCCCATGAGCCATGGTCACTGAGCCTGCGCGTCCAGATCCTGTGCTCCGCAGCGGGAGAGGCCACAACAGTGAGAGGCCCACGTAATGCAAAAAAAAAA
>NW_020837983.1:6521703-6556912 GCF_003676395.1 Aethalodelphis obliquidens | reverse complement strand
CTACAGTAATCAAGACAGTATGGTACTGGCACAAAAACAGAAATATAGATCAATGGAACAGGATAGAAAGCCCAGAGATAAACCCACGAACATATGGTCACCTTATCTTTGATAAAGGAGGCAGGAATGTACAGTGGAGAAAGGACAGCCTCTTCAATAAGTGATGCTGGGAAAACTGGACAGCTACATGTAAAAGAATGAAATTAGAACACTCTCTTATACCATACACAAAAATGAACTCACATTGGATTAAAGACCTACATGTAAGGCCAGACACTATAAAATTCTTAGAGGAAAGCATAGGCAGAACACTCTATGGCATAAATCACAGCAAGATCCTTTTTGACCCACCTCCTAGAGAAATGGAAGTAAAAACAATAATAAACAAATGGGACCTAATGAAACTTAAAAGCTTTTGCACAGCAAACGAAACCATAAACAAGAAGAAAAGACAACCCTCAGAATGGGAGAAAATATTTGCCAATGAAGCAACTGATGAAGGATTAATCTCCAAAATTTACAAGCAGCTCATGCAGCTCAATATCAAAAAACAAACAACCCAATCCAAAAATGGACAGAAGACCTAAATAGACATTTCTCCAAAGAAGATATACAGATTGCCAACAAACACATGAAAAGATGCTGAACATCACTAATCATTAGAGAAATGCAAATCAAAACTACAATGAGGTATCACGTCACAGCAGTCAGAATGGCCATCATCAAAAAATCTACAATAAATGCTGGAGAGGGTGTGGAGAAAAGGAAACGCTCTTGCACTGTTGGTGGGAATGTAAATTGATACAGTCACTATGGAGAACAGTATGGATGTTCCTTAAAAAACTAAAATTAGAATTACCATATGACCCAGCAGTCCCACTACTGGGCAACCCTAAGAAAACCATAATTCAAAAAGAATCATGTACCAAAATGTTCATTGCAGCTCTATTTACAATAGCCAGGACATGGAAGCAACCTAAATGTCCATCAACAGATGAATGGCTAAAGATGTGGCACATATATACAATGGAATATTACTCAGCCATAAAAAGAAACGAAATTGAGTTATTTGTCGTGACGTGGATGGACCTAGAGTCTGTCATACACAGTTAAGTAAGTCAGAAAGGGAAAAACAAATACCATATGTTAACACACATCTATGGAGTCTTAAAAAAAATGGTTCTCATGAACCTAGGGGTAGGACAGGAATAGAGACGCAGACATAGAGAATGACTTGAGGACATGGGGATAGGGAAGGGTAAGCTGGGACAAGGTGAGAGAGTGGCATGGACATATATACACTACCAAATGTAAAATAGATAGCTAGCGGGAAGCAGCTGCATAGCACAGGGAGATCAGCTTGGTGCTTTGTGACCACCTAGAGGGGATGGATAGGGAGGATGGAAGGGAGATGCAAGAGGGAGGCGATATGGAGTTATATGTATATGTATAGCTGATTCACTTTGTTATAAAGCAGAAACTAACATACCATTGTAAAGCAATTATAGTCCAATAAAGATGTTTAAAAAAAATAACCTGTGCTGTATACATTTACTTTTCCAAAGTTGCTCTCTGTGTATAATGCAAGGGAAAACTCTTCTTTAGGTTTTCTTATCTATTGATCAGTCAAAGCTGAAAGCTAGACTCTATTTCTCTGCTTCACTTCCATGCCTGAGGGAGAAGTGAGATTCTCTGTGGCTTCATCGGGAAACCCCGTGCTGCACACTCCTCACTCCTCCAGTATGAATCCAGTCTACTCCTTTGGGGCCCACTGTCCCTCTCATGGAAAGCTGGTAGGTTTTCTTAAACTTGAACTCATCACAAGGCTGTGTATCTACCACTGTGTACAATAGCCAAAACACGGAAGCAACCTAAATGTCCATCAACAGAGGAATGGATAAAGAAGATGTGGTACATATATACAATGGAATATTACTCAGCCATAAAAAAGAATGAAATAATGCCATTTGCAGCAACATGGATGGACCTAGAGATTATCATACTAAGAGAAGTAAGTAAGTCAGATGGAGAAAGACAAATATTATATGATATCACTCAGATGTGGAATCTAAAAAATAGTACAAATGAACTTATTTACAGAACAGAAACAGACTGACAGACATAGAAAACAAACTTATGGTTACCAAAGGGGAAAGGGGAGGGATTAATTAGGAGTGTGGGATTAACAAATGCACACTACCATATTTATAATAGATAAGTAACAAGGATTTACTGTAGATAGCACAGGGAACTATATTCAATATCTTATAATAAACTATAATGGAAAAGTATAGAAAAAAGAATATAAATATGTGCATATATATAACTGAGTCACTTTGCTGTACACCTGAAACTAACACAATATTGTAAATCAACTATAATTCAATAAAAAAGTATGGGAGGGAATTCCCTGGTGGTCCAGTGGTTAAGACTCCGAGCTTCCAATGCAGGGTGTGCAGGTTTGATCCCTGGTCGGGGAACTAAGATCCCACATGCAGCGTGGTGCAGCCAAATAAATAAATAAAAAACTTAAAAAAAAATTAAATAAATAAAATAAAAAGGGGGGGGGCTATGTGTCTAAATGACTTGAAAGAGAAACATCAAAAGGATTCTAATATTCCATCCAGAAAGATCATTCAGACAGGGTCAATCCAGGTGGGCTTTCCCCAGCAACAGTGATTAAAGTGGCCAGAGCTAGACTTGAGAAGAGGTAAGTATTGCCAGTGGTTGACCTGGCCTGAGAATTCATAGCCCTGCAAGGCTGTAGAAAGTGATCCTGATGCAACTAAAAAACAATATGTTTTAAAAAAGAGTAGCTTCCTCCCTCAGTCTCTGGGTCCACTGTGAGGCATGTTCTCAGGGTAAATGCACAGCACACAGGATCTCAGGGCATAGGATCTTGGTTCTATGACAGACTTGTCCAAAAGTACGTTCCCGAATTTCCAACTTTCACTGAATACACTCGATTGTTGCAGAATCGACTACTAAATCTCATGCCGTTCCCTGACTTCTAAACTAATTGTAGGCCTGGGTTCATCCACTGGATTATCTGTATGTTAAAAGAGAGCTAAAACCTGGAAGGTCACGGATTTTAGGTTTACAGGGATGAGTTCAGGTGGGAGGGGTTGGTATATCTGGTCATGGAAGAATACACTAAACAGGATTAAAGTAAAATTGCACATTGGACATTTAAATGAAATGTCCAATAGCACATGTGTTCCTTTGGGTCTAAAAGGGGATGGGAGTGGGCCTGTGGTTGCTAGGATGCATCTCATCTCTGGATGTGGTTTGACAATCATGCTGGGCAGGTGGCTATGTTGTCATGCGTGCCTTGCATGTTTGTGTGGCTTCTTCATTTGTCACTGGAAAGTTTCTCTGTAGGTTAATACGTGTTTATATATATGTTTATATAACATATATATATGTTTATATAACATATATATAAACGTTAATACATATATATAAACATATGTCTTAATATTTATACATTATATAATTTCTAATATAAAACATATAATACATATAATAATATGTTATATTATATATAACATATATAACGTTAATACGTATATATGTTATAAAACATAAACGTATATGTGTTTATATATACGTATTAACGTTTATATATATGTTATATAAACATATATATAAACGTATATATATACGTATAACGTATATATATAAACGTATATATAAACGTATATATTTACTGCATGCCATTTTGGAAAACAGAGAGATGAAGATCCTTGTTTGTCTGCATGAGACTTCTTTCCTGATGCCTGACCAGCTACTTACTAGCTCCAGTGGGAACAAGAGGTGGAGGAAGCGGGCACAGGGCCGCAGGCAGACATTTGCATGCCCACATGAAACCTTCCGAATGCAACTCATATTATAAACAGATCTCCAACTTCCATGCCACAGAGTCTAGATGGATGGTATGGGAAAGGAAAAAGACGCCCCCCCGCCATTTTTCCCAGCATCAGCTAGAGTCAGACGCATATCTCACTTTCATCAAAGTAGGTAACTGATACCCCTGCATTTAGACAAATGCATCTAGAGAGACAAGAACTTCCATCTACTTCTAACATAATATTAGTCATGACCATATATAATTGTCTCTGTCTTCCAAATAATGATCAGAACATCATGATGTGTGTTTTGTACACACATCCCAGAAACAGATATAGTTCCCTTTATTTGGCTCTCAAAGGATACGTAATAACCCATAAGCTGCTAACTTCTCCTCTCACCCACAGGAGATGAATGGGGAAAAAAGACTTCTGAGCTATAGGTAGAAAAAAAGAAAAGCATTCGTTTCCTTTTCCTTCTCTAGCCTCTGATGAATTAGGGTACAGATATGAGTAAACATGAACAAGAGACTACTCGTTGCTTATTCCAACATCTATTCTCCCTTCCCTCTTAGTAAAAGAACCTGATGTTTAGCGAGGCACATTGCCTCCAAGTTAAAGGGATATATTTTCAAGCCTCTTTTATAGCTAGGTACAGTCATATGATTAGTTTCTAGCCAATAACATATAAGCAAAATATTGTGTGGAACTTCTAGGAGCTCTCTTTAAAAGGGAGAGCATGTACCTCTCTTTCCCTCCTTTTTCCATCCTGCTGACTGGAACTCACATGTTATGGCTGGAGCTCCAGCAGACATTTTGGACCATGAGGACAGTGGAGAAGGGAACTTGAAGAAGCGTGGGTCCTTGTCGTAGGTCAGCTCTGATTGACACATTTCCAGTCTTCTCTTACATGAGAGAGAAATAATCTTGTGTAAGCCACTGTATGTGTGTAATTTTACACACTATTTGTGTGTAAAATCTAAGGCTGACTGTTACACTGTGAACAGGAAGAGTGAGTGACACGAGTTCTTGTTCTTGGGACTCAATGTCTGCTTACAGCAGTAACATTTTCCCGGAGCACACTTTTTTCCTGGGCAATATATAAGTTCTATGTGAGGCAGATACTCTCTCCTCACATGGGTCAAAACAGCAAATTCAAGATTGTTTGTTTGGGCTCTGTGTGGTGCTTATGGGGGTCTGGGCTTTCTGTCTCAGGCTAGGGGCACAGTCTTGTTTCCATGAGAGAAACACATGAAGGGGGTGTGGATATACTTTGGGCATTTCACAGGATGACTCCAGTACAATAGGTGTTTTTAAAGGTGCTGCTGTTTTGAAATTTAGTCAGAGCTAGTGGTATGCTAGAGCTGGTTTGTGTTAGCCACGAGAGCACCTCTCCCCACCTCTATGCTCAGCGATGTCATGTTGGTAGCTTGAAATTGTCCTTGTTGGGAGTATTTACATCATGAAAATCAGCAAATGCTAAAAATCAGTAGTTGTTGTTGTTTTCAGACATCCTGCTTATCAGCAGGCCACTAGCTAACACTGGACTAGTGTTCTAAAATTCTTCCTCCTTCTTGTTGAACTATCAGAGAAGAGTCTAGGGCATAATCGTTACTTACACAGTTCAGAGTTTATGAGCTACAGAATACTTTCCCGGGTGTTATATAATTTGAGCATTACGACAACCCATGAAATAGGCTGGGCAAGTCGCATCATCCCCCTTGTATAAGGGAGGGCTGAGATTTAGCGATACACACAGCGAATGAGAAGTGAAAGTAGGATCAGCAGCCAGTGCTATTGTTTCTTATTTCTGCTCATTCCACAGGAATCAACTGGATTTCCCCAGGAACATGGGATAGGGAAGAAGATTAGGAAAATGCAGTTCTGAAGGGGAAGATGAATCAAGGAAGGTAGTAATTTTTTCACTTCCAATGTTATTTTTTCTAAAACAGGCCTACTTGAAAGATAATGTACAAGGAATTAATGTGAGAGCTTGGAAAACTGTCCTTTTTGAGTACTAGTACTAAATGTAGTCCTTTATGAAGCTGTGGTGGGAATCTATGTGCTATCAAGGAAAGAGTATGAATTTTGGAATCAAATGCCTCATGCCGGACCTGATCTTCTCATTTTACTGCTGTGTCAACTTAGGCAAATCACTTAACTTCAGCATGCATCAGTTTTCTCATCTGCAAAATGGGTATAATGATGACCCCTCAGGGCTTTGTGAGGATCAAATGAGATAACTATATAAAGCAAGAAGCACACAGCCTGGCACCTAGGGGATACTCATGAAATAAATTATATCCCTCTTTGCTTTTAGATTTTGAGATAATAATTATCAAAAGTAAGTCACGAGCTGTGATTCATACCTGCAGTTTTCTCAGAATAGATCAAAATATCTCTAATCTAAAACCATATATATTATAAATGTCCCAGAAGAACCTCTGGGCATCCAAAGCCAGAACTAGCATTACAGGTTAGTGGGAAATTGAGAGTTCGGAGAAGAATTTTGTGAGAAAAGACCAGCAGTTTTTAATTTCGCTCTCTGTAGTACATTCTATGCTGGTTTTTGAGACCCAAACCAAATCTGGCTGCAGCAGGCAATCATAGAGTTTTCATGTAATTTAATAATTTATCACAAAGAATATTCATTTATAAGCAATGACTTGTTTTGGAATGATAGCAGCTGTCAGTTTGGAGGCCTTGTTTCTCCCCCCTGGGACAGAAGTCTGGCTTCCCTTTTGCTAACTCATGCAGGGTCACTGGGTTTGGAATCTGAGGCTGAATGTACTTTACAATGTGTTTATGTTTTGGTATGTGCATTATTTCATTTTTTCTTTGTGGTCATGAAATCCATGTTGCCAGATGCTGAAAGCGCCTCTATAAAGCCCGCCCCTGCTCGAGGAGAGGAAATAATCAAGCTCAGAGTTGCCATTGCACCTGAAACTTGGACCAGAAGAGGTACAAACGTACCCCTCGACCATGACAGACACACAACGTCCTGATGCTCCTCTGTGTCATCACTTAGATTTGCTTCAGCAAAAAAGAATCCTGAACCCTTTGCTTCTTGGAAACTCGGTTGCCAGAATGATTTGTACATCTGAAAGTTGTGATTATGTCTCTCCGGTGTCTTGGGAAATTCAGTGTTTTGAGTTCAAGAGATCAGACTGCCTGCTGGGAATCAAGCATTCAGGGTCCCATGAAAGCACTTGATACATTGTACCACTTTTTCACAACTTTACATCTGTTTCACAGAGCGCTAAAGGTCCCTGACTTCTCTTGGAGCTCCCCAGGGTCTCTTGAGAGCTTGGAAATCTGTTGAGTAAATAAAGAGGGGATCTTGCCCATGAGCTGGAGGTCTTCTACTTCCAGCATCCATTTTCAGTGCTTGCTTGTGTCATTTTCACTGGCAAGTTAGTCTTTCAAAGTTCACTCTCAGTGGCCACTTACTAACTGTAGGCAACCAGAAGACGTATGACATAGTCTACTGGGAGGTTGATTGAGAATTGAATTGTGTCCCTCCCACCAAAAAAAAAAAATGAAAAGAAAAAAATTTAAGTCCTAACTCCCAGCACCTGTGAATGTGATCTTATTTAGAATTAGAGTCTTTGAAGATGTAATCAAGTTAAGATGAGGTCATTAGAAAGGCTTTCATCCAAGATGACTGGTGTCCTCATAAGAAGAGGGAAATTTGGACACAGGCGCACAGGGTGAATGCCATGTGATAGCAGCGGCAGAGTTTGGAGTGATGCAGCTACAAGAAATGTCAAGGATTGATGCCCAGCATGAAAAACTTAAGAAGAGGCAAGGAAAATTTATCCCTTACAGGTTTCAGAGGGAGCAGAGCACTCTGCTAACACCTTGATTTCAGATGTTTAGTCTCCAGAAAGGTGAGACAATCAAATTCTATTCTTTTAAGCCACTCTACTTTGGGTACCAAAATCTGTGTTAGTTTTTTCCTAGGGCTGTTGTAACAGTGTATTACTGACTGGGTGGCTTAATTTTCCCTGTGTATCTTAAGGAGCAGAGAAGCCCAGTGGAATTCAGCAAATCACATTCTCCCATCCCTTTAACACAAATCCCCATCCCTGTTCCTTTTCCCCCAACATCTTACGATGTTCTTCCCAACTCTGCTGCTGACACTGATTGCCTCATGTCACCACCACTCCAGGCAGAGGTGCTCAAGCTCCTGATTTCTTGTCGACATCCATTGGCCCTCTGCCAATGAGTAGCAATCATTTAACAGGAAGAATAACTTCCCAGTTGGGTGAATTCTCCATGAAATTCCTTCCAAGGGTTATGCTGATTTAACCAGACATCTTAAGAATTTTCTCAAGAAGCACAAAAGAAGTCTCTCAAACACTGTGATGGGCTAGAGGTGGTGCTGTATTTTTATTTCTGTTTCACAAAGGAAAAGATAAGTCAAGGAAGAGTCACCTACCCAAGTTCTCTCTCTTAGTAGTAACACTTCAATAAGGGCTGGTGTTACCCAGATTTTGTTAACGGAATAGATCTTCTATACTGACAAATGTACACCTTTCCTTCAAGGAACTTCAAATAAGTTGTAAATTTGTGATGATGTTAAGCCAGCCCCATTCATCCATTTCTTTCCCGTAAGTTGGGCTGCATTGAGCCCCCTTCCTTTGGTCTCTCCATATGTCATGAATGGTCTGTGAGAACCGCATGGCACAGGGAGGCATGTGGCAAGTTTCCACTCCTGTTTCTCCTTAAATAGAAACTTTCAGCTGCTTCTCCCCTTCTGAAGTTTTACTCAACTTAATTTCAAATTGTTAGGCTGCAGTAAGTAACCTGGCGCACTTTAGAATGCAGACAGGGATAAAATGGGGCCGAGAGAGAGAAAGAGAAAAGAGCATCTGGAAATCTGGAAGAAAGTGGTCCATCTGAGACCAGATAAGCTGTTGTTGGTGTTACCAGACCTCACGGTTTATAACAGCCATGCAACACTTACGGCTAAAGACATGTGCACCCTTTACACAGGTGCACCACTCACACTCCAGGGCAGACCAGGGACACGCACTGGAGATTTGAGGCTGGGGCTGGCTGAGCCTTGTGTCTTGTGACTGTCTCCTATCAGGAGCAGGCCCAGCCACCCTAGCCTGCAGCAAGCACCATGTGCAGGGGCACAGTTGGGTTGACATCTCCAGCAGACCCATTTTAAGTAGCTGCCCAATCTATAGGTGGAGGATATCCGGGAAGGGTGACAAATGGGAATGAATGCAGAAGAGACTGAGGAATTCCTGAATTCCTTCTAAGGATCGTATTCTAGGGAGTTGCAGACGGACCAGGTGCTTTCTCATTAATGATCATAGCTGGACTGGCCACCACTGATGAAAGTTTCCTATGCATCTGGCATGTATTATCTCATTTAACCCTTACAACAACCCTGTGAGATATGTTTTATTATTTATGCTCCCTTTTATAGATGCAGGAACTGTCTTAGAGCTTAGCACAGTGCTAGTCACATAGGTGACCCTTGATAAATACAGAATGACTAGGTGATGAGAGGTAAAAAATGTGCTTAAGTTCACATAGTTAGTAACTGACGGAGGCACATTTATATTCGCTCTGTGTGGCATTTTCAATTGTACAAACCAGTGTACTCTGGACATAATTTCAGATTGAAATAGCAGAGCTAGAACTAGGACTTGCTCACATGAAAGTCAGGAATCCAAGAATAGTAGCACCGATATACTTTTTTTTTTTTTTTGGCAGAGTAAAGGAAGGAGGGTTGGAGTTGACTGAGGTGGTAGATTAGGGTAGTCAAGGTAGAGTTGTGAATAAGGCAGGAAGGTTTCAGAGGACAGACTTGAACCTGTAGAAGGGCCCATGCTGAGGTGAGGGAGGAGAGGTTTTGGAACCTTACAGGATATGAACATAGGAATGAATTAGCTGAGTAAGGACAACCCTGGACCAGCCAATGCCAAAGGATCAGCGATAACAATTTTGGTTCCTTTCTTCTTTTGCTTGGAAGAAACTGCTATGTCTACATGTTAATGAATGGTTCTTCAACCCTAGATCCTATTTTAGCATCATAAGGGCAGTCAGGGCAACAGAAGTCTGATTCCAAAGAGATTATGTCACTCTGGCCGATCTGAAGATGACCACTTCAGAGTTTGGAAATTGTGTCATCGTAAGCAAACATGGCCCTCCATAAAGCAGCTGCTACTTGAGTCAATGGAAAGATTATCACGAGCAGGAAAATGTGAACCATGTGCCTGTGCCCTGCCCAGTTGCCTCCCCCATCTGAGGAACGGCCAGCACTTTGAAATACTAGGAGTGAGGAGTTTGCATGCAGAGGCCTGAGTGCCTTGCGACATGGGAATGTAGGGTTGGCCACTTCTCTAGGAAGGGAGCTTAAGTTCGGACAAGCTTCAGGCTTGGTTGTTACTTCATTATGTAACTGCTACCCAATGGGAGGGGAATGAACCCAAAGGACCACAATACCTTTCAGATGCGGTGTCCACTGGTCAAACAAAGCTCTCTGGATTCTCCTTGAATCCCACAAGAAAAGGGAGTAGAGCTTCACAGTTAATTAATTCTCATTTATTAGTTACATCAATGTATCATCTAAACAGATAAAGGGAATGGATGCAGAACTTAGTATGGAAAATACCGAACATCCCTAGTGGACTGTGTTCATTGCCTATACTCAGTATCCACTCTCTGCTTTATTCACAATGATATCTCAGTTTGGTTCATACGATTTAGGGGGAAGTTATCCCATTTCCATCTTCAGAAGTGAGACCCAACTAATCCTGGCCAATCAAAGGAAGCTAATCTACTTGTCAATGAATGCTTTGTGGATTGGCATATGACCTAATTCTCGTATAGGAGAGAGTTGCTGGAGACCTCAAGGAAAGTTTTCCCTTGTCCTTAAGAGAGCGGGACAAAAGTCAGCTGCTTCTTTCAAGGGATATAAATAAGGGAGGATGTTTCGTACCTCTTGCTGCTGGCTGACATCTTATGGCTGGAGGGTAGGTGAGATTCAGGATAAAGCTAACAGGTGGAAGAGGGCAGAGGTTCACAGAAAATGGAGCCCTGAATGTATCATGAGCAGAACCTCTCTACCTCTGGGTTTTCAGTCAACATAATTCTTTGATGTTTTAGCCAGTTGGATTTCTGCTACTAGCACCTGAAAGCCTCTGGACTGATAAACCATAAAACTGGTAATAATATGGGAGAGAGAGAAGGAAGTGGTAGTTGATGGTTAAGGTGATAGATGAGTATGAGAAGGAAGAATAGGAGACATGAAAGACAAAGGAAAATTTACATTAAATAGCTGATTGATACATTTGGGACTCTTAGTCAACCTTACCCTGTATTTTTCTTTACTAATGGTTGTAGGTGAAAAGAGGAATAATAGATTTCAGAGTTCCTACTGTCTAGTGGATATTGCCCAAGGATTTGCCCAAATCTAAAAGTACAGCCTCTGTATCCAAGTCAGACAGCAGTAAAGAACAGAGGTGATGAGTGCGTGCGGGAGGAAGAAACAGATAAAATGGCCTGGAAAACTTGTATGATCCCTTTCCTCGTCTGGGTGCATAATATAACTTGGGTCTACAATGTGGATTTACATAGCTCTCTAGAGCCTGGGAATTATTAACATGCCACTGCAGAGAGCTTTCCTTTATCTTGTTGGTAGTAGGTGTTTTTGATTATAAGTAAGAGTTTGAGTAGCATTGAGCTCCCAGTGATCCATACCAATTGTCAGGTTTGATCTTTTGGTCTAGATTGTGAACATAGCATGTATTTGGGAGATACAGGCTAAAGGGTGGGATAGGGGTGGGGCTTAAGGGCCCGCAGGCTATGGCTGTGGCCTATTATAAAGTGGAATAATCTCAGTACCCAGACTGAACATAGAGCCATGACACTGACATCATTAGCACTCCATCTAGGATGGATCTTAGACACAGTTGTGCCTCTGGTTCACAGAACCAGAAACTCTTTTTCTACACTAAGCAACCAAGCAACCACGTGCGCACGTGCACACACACACACACACACACACACACGCACACACAGAGTCAGGGAGGGAGAGAGAAATAGAGAGCGGAAAATGAAATTAATGGCAGTGCTGTTCATTAAGTCTGCTTTACTATAAGATCATGCTGTGTAGGAACACTGCTTTGGCCACTAAAACTCTTGAATATCCCTTTCTGTGTGTAAGTGTGCTTTACATAATGTTCAGGGCTAAAAAAGAACAGTGGAATGGAATACCTATACGTTAACAAGTAACAAAGAGCCATACAATTCTGACCATGACGTGTACTGAGACTGTGACCAGAGCGGTATCCAACTGTTGGCTGCCACAGCATGTGTGACGGATGGTGTTTACATGCAGGACACATTCCCAGGAGTGTACCCCTTGTGTCTCTCGATTCCAGGGGTCCTCGAGGTAACACGAACACTTTCTCTCCAACTCAATAAAATTTATCTGGGAATGTGGTGATTTAAAGTGACATGACCTTAGGGATAACCTCAAGGCTACTTCTAAGTTTTATTTAAAAATGAATCATTCACAGACGTCAGTACTTTAACTATTTTTAGCAACAGATCACTTGCAATGCATCTCACAACTGATTGTGATACACGAGCATTCTACTACATCACAGTTGAGAACTGTTTCCAGAAGGAAGTTGTTTTCCTTATTTAACCCCAGCATCTGTTTATTAAGTTAGCAGATAGTGTTGCACTTGATTTCTAGCAGTCTTTTCCTTAGGAACTCTAACATGTAGGTCCAAATAGTCCACATCACTCCACAAATGTAACTTTGTGTTCAATTTTCTACATGGTACATGACTTACTAAAAAACTATGAAGAAATAAGATAATCTATGTTTATAGGAAAAGAAAATTTCCTAAACAGAAAACAGTATTGATAGCAGTTGAAGCCATTGCCCTGCGTACTGTAAGTTGCAGAATGCCGAATAACTAAGATTTCAATAGACTTTGTTTTTCAAGAAAGTTTTGTGTTTGATAGAGTTTAGATGTCAATGGCCTCTCTGTCTCCTGAGGAAGAGGTAGGGGAGAGCATTTACCATTTGACACGGCAACTCTTATCCAGGCTGTGGGGCAGCCTTAGGTGGTCCTGTCTTTTTCATGGCTTCCATCTGGGGAGGTTCTGGGTGGACTGGCATGATGCTGTATCCAGCACAGCTGCAGTGCTGGTGATGACTCCTGTTACTGTGCTGAGAGTGGATCCACCCTGTGGTCATCTGTGTGCCCTTGCCTCATCTGGGAATAAATCTGCCTGGACAGGAGAATGCTGGGAGAACTCCCAGAACTGGAGTTCTTCCTCCTGTTTCTGAGAGCTCTTGTTTCTCATTTTTCTGCTCCTGGTTGACAGGTGGATAAAACGCAGCACAGTGGAAGTCATAAGAGGAATTCAGTCTAGTTCCTCACTCTCGAAGTCAGCCAGTTGGTCTGATTACAGAGAAAAGAAGCCCACCCATAGTCCGAATTAATGCCACAAGACATGTTTAATCACAGCCAATGTCCACACACACACACACACACACTCACAAACACACACGTTTTCATTTGCACATCATAACAATAACAGCTCAATCAAGCCAGCACTGTGAATGAGAGGAGACATTTTGCCAAGCCTGCAGTGGACTGAAGCTCCTGAGGGTTTGGAATTTGGAACGTCTTTCTTCTCACCCGTGCCCTGCTCACTGCATTCCTTCAAGCCCGGGGAGTGGAGCATGTCATCACTTGGCTAAACCAGACATCTTGATAGTCCGGGAAGAAGTGTTCGACATGGCACACCAGGGCAGAACCTGTGGGACATGACAGCCCTGAGAGGAGACTTGATGAGTTAAGTGTAAATGAATCAGAAACAGATGGATGAGATTTTTGCTAAAATGCACATGGGTTTTACAATTAAGGGAGGAGGGGGTTTGGGGAGAGAGCTCTGGCAAAAACACCATGGCTCTGTTGGACCCTACTGAACTGTTCAATGAACCCAGGGCACACTGGGGTCAACTTTCCATCATTTATGGATAACATACAGTCCATGACCACACACAAGCCATGAAATAGAAATGGTCCTAATAAATACGGCCATGCATCAGCAAGATTTTCAGTTTGTGACAAGAATAAAGTGGCTCGTATTATGTCACATAATTGTATGACATGCATTCCACAAGCCAGCAGTTGACATGATCTTGGAACATGAGAAGGATGGAGATGTCCTCTTTACCTCACCCCCTTCCTTGGGTCCAGGCACTCACGTGTCACCGTCTTTCACAGGGTTCGAAGAAGCAATGCTTTTGAATTCTAACTGGCCCTCCTTTTCTTTTTGCCATGTCTCCTTACTAATTGACAACTGACAGCAAAAATGCCCTCAACTGCAAATACCTATAAGAACATGGAGACATTCAAACAGGCTGAAGTACTTTGACTTTTATGAGTTTTAAGAAGGTTAATCAAGTCTCTGTAAAGAATTTTGTTTCATGGTGGACTCAACAAAACAATGAGCTGGGCCCTTTTGTGATTTGCTAGAGGGGGTGGCCTGGGAGCCAGGGCCCTGATGAACTGCTGGTCAAGCTGGGTGAAGCCGGGCCGCAACATCTCTCGACGGTGATGCAATCATGGCAGCACTTGGACACTATCCATTGCTTGGCCTTCAGACTGCTCCCCTGGGAGCCCTAAATAAGCCTCGTCTGAAGCTCTCACAGCTGAATTTCTCCCTTAGGGAATTTGTTTTCTGAGGAGTTCATCTCAAGTGGAGGCATGTTTCCCTACCTCATTTCTTGATGATGATGTTATGTAATCCAGGCTGCAGTGTGCTTTGGTTGGGTGAGGGGCAGACAGGAAGGGCTACACAGCAGGAATAGCAACAGAGAAAGTGGGGTTGAAACACCGAGAGGGGTGGTTCCATCCAGGTATTAGTGCCGGTGTCAGGTCCCACACAGGCTGTGAAGGGGAGTGAAATTCCCTCTCCCCCACCCACCCTTCATCCCCTCCAGAGGGGCTCTTAGGGAATGAGGAAGCCAGTGGGCCTGAGGACAGACTAAGTCTGAAAGCCTCCCTCTTAACGACAAGGCTGCTCTCGGTGGGTAGGCTTTACCTTTACCTGGGCAGGTGCTACTCTCATGGGGGTCTCCACAGAGGGCCAGGAGGAACGGGACTTTATCTTCATGCCCCCTGCCTCCTTTCCTAAAGTGCTCCCCACTTTTTTTACCCCCAAGTCTCTTTTACGATTTTTTTTTTTCTGACATCCTAGGAATTTCCTCAAAGTCTCAGGGGAAATAGATAACAAGCTCTTGGGATGGGGGCTTATATCTAATCTAGTTTTGTAAACTTTGTTCCAATACAGTACCTAGCACAGCATGAATATTGGGAAACTTCTAAGACTATGAATCTCCCAGCACTCGAAGCTTGGCGCTTCCGCCGTGATAGGGGCATGAAATGTTATTATCTGATGTCCTTTTTTAGTCCACGGACATTTTTCTTCCATTTTTTCCTCCTCCAGGTGTGTGTTCACGTGCTCCCACTCCTGTATTGGGCAGGTTCCCCCTGCACTCCCAACAGCATTCAATAAGACAGTCACCACACTCTCACCCCCAGGAGTGCGCTCAACTTGAAACATCAGGGTTTACCTGTGCCACGTCTCATTCCCGATATTCTGGAGAAGAAAAAAGTGTCCAGTAAGTTCTGACTAATGTGGCCTAAGTGCTAATGGATTTTATAGCCATGTCTCCCAGATAACATACTTCCGTTAGAGATAACGCCCTAAGTCAAGGGGTGGCTCTGGTGGTGGGAACTCCAGGCCCTGCACTGAGGCCCTCAGGGCGAGCTTTCCAGAGCCTTCCGTTCAGTGGGGAAGTGGTATGGGGCATCAGCAGGGCATGGTCTTTTGGTCAGACAGATCTGGGTGTGTACCCTGGCTCTCCCACATACTAGCTGTGGAAAAGTAGGCAATTTATATAAACATCCAGAGCCCATTGAACACAAACACTCATCCTTAGGCATCGTCGTCATTGTTATCACCATCCTTGGGATTACCGCCAAGATGAAATGATGCATGTTAGCCTAGCACAGTGCGGGGCACACAGGAGGCACACAGTAAACCCAAGTTGCTTCCCTTTTACTTCAGTTACTCATTTGCTGCTACAATAAACTATTACTAGAATCCTGCCCTTGCCAAGCCCTGTGATTGCACCGCCGAGATCTTGCCTGCCTGCGTGGCGTAGGGTTTGTTTCCCACCGGCCTTAGAGGCCTGGGGCTCTCCACTTCTCAGGCAGGCCCCGCCTTACCTGACGATCTCTTTGCCATCTCTTCGGCTGGGGGTGGCCCGGTGGCCACCCTCCAGCGAGTCCTCCTCCGCGGATGCCTGCGTTTCTGGGCTCAGTCCTCAGTCTCCAGGCTCTTGGGCGCTCTGAGGTTTTGAGCGCTTTCCTCGCCCCTCCTGCCACAGCTGCGGGTCCAGCTTCCTGGGTGGAGGGGAGCATCCTACTTCCTCTTCCCAAGAGTTACGGTCCTCTGTGCCCTGGGGCGCCGGCGGGTCCTGTCCGGGAGGAGCGGGTGGGCTGGAGCAGAGGATGGAGCAAGCCTGGGGCTGGACCCGCAGCGCATCCCCTGGAGCGTGCATCTCTGCTGAGCAGCCCGCCGCCGCGCTAATAAATATCGAACCCTTCAACGGGGAAATAAATTATCCCCCCACTGCTAGGCAAAACAGTCGTGATAAATTGTCGTTTTAGCCAACAGTGTTTAAAGTAAAATCAGTAAAGTGTGAGTAATGATGGCTGAGTCAAAAGTCCTGTATTAAACACAATGGTCTGACGAGGGCGAGGGCAGCGTCCAGAGGAAAGCGAAGGCCGTTTTAACTAAAACAACTCTTGTTCGGAGTGGGAAAAAAAGGACTTGGGATTTATTACCCTATTAGTTTTTTCTGTAGGAGCAGCTCTCAGGGTGTCCCGGGCATAAAGTCAAAATCTCCATTTACCAGAGATGTTTAGAAAACATGCTCTCAGAAGTGGGAACTACCAAGTTTTCGACTGGACAACAGACATATGGTTGAATTCTTTCAGTATAGTGAGGAAATCTGAGGGTTGTGAGGGATTCTCAACTACGGTTCTTAAAGGGGCTGGCTGGGAAGGATTTTCTGGGGCGGGGAAATCTAGAGGATTTTTTGCTTAAAAAAAAAAAAGGCATAGTGATGGGTTACTTACGTGAAGCTGTTTTCAATATTTATACATTATACTGTATAATGGACAGTGAAACCTCACTAATTCCAACTGGAATTCGATAAGAATCAGAATGATGGGAAGCTGAGGGATGTATTAAATGAACTGGCCCCAACGTTGTAGGACCACGGTACTAACAACAGATAGCCCTTATCATTGAGAACTTACCCCCTTCTAGGCTCTCTGTGGACCATTTTATATAAGTCAACCACTAAGTAACTTTCCTAGGGTCACATAGGTGGCAAGAGGTACCAGCTGCCACCTGTGTGGAAACACAAGCAGACCTGGGCAGAAACTCAGGTCTGCTTGTTTCCAAATCTGCATCCTTAACCCCTGTGCATGTGGCCTCTAATCTATAACTCCTATTTGATTGTATCCTGGCACATAGGATGACTCAAGATAAATACATGAGTGTGCCACAGGAGCATCACGTGGGTGCACGTTCAGTGATGACAGATTTTGTTAGTAATATTCATAACTTTCACATTAACTGCTGATCAACAAGTGTGCAAGTTGCCAAGATGCTAGTTGCTTAAAATGGTTTATTTTGAAGGACACAAGGCCCTTGTACTCTTAGTTATGTTATAGATATTATTAACTTTAATTAGTTAAGAGTTTGAGGGGGCTTAGTACATATATAGATTACAAAAGAGCATGCTTCCCTCCTCTGATCTAAAGTTAGCTCCTCCCCCTTTACTATTTAGTGCCCTCCTTCAACCTTCTCAAAGGGAACTCTACTCAGTAGACCAGCTCCTATCTCTTCTTCATCTCTGCCCTTTCTCTCTGTGATGGTCAACTGTAACTTTTTTGTCTGTCCCACATCCCTTCATTTCGGGAACAATTTTAACACCATCCCATATGAATTAGTAGGGCTGCCAATCAAAAGACCCTGTCTTCTCTGCCATGGGTATGGGCACGAGATACAGTATGACCAATCAGAATAGCATGTGTCTATGGACACTGTGATGATCTGTAGATGATCATATGTCCCAAGCACGACTAGAGTCTTTTTTGACAGGGATTTGTATAAATGCTAGTATGAGGGAGGGGAGGGCAGAGAGCGAGAGAGAGAGAGAGAGAGAGAGAGAGAGAGGGAGGGAGACTCCTTTTTTCAGTCATTTGGAGTTTCAAACCCTTGCAGAACTCAAGCTGATTATGGTTCTCTGTAAATATATATGAATAGATCATAATCTTGAAGCTGAGGGCTGAGAGATGGAGAGAGGGAGCCCTGGAAATATTTTTGAACCATCTCCTCCATGCCTTACATTCAATGAGTTCTTCATTTCTGATGACCATAGAAGATCATTTAATTAGCTCTTATGCTAGATTACTATCCCTGAATACTAAAGGAATTTTCACAGGCTTCATCTCAGTGAGGTCAGATGTCCAAACCTGAATTCCTTCCATGTCCTTGAGGGTCTGTGCACATTACTCCCAGACACCAATTTCTGCAGAGCTCCAGGTTCTTGGTTTTGAGAACTGTAGCAGGGATGAATTTATTGTTCAGGTTCTTGGTTGCTAAATTTAGCAGAAGTGTATTTATTGAAAGACCTTTGGTTAATTTGCAGAATTGATCAAAAGCTAGAATGTCAAATTAAACAATGGGCAGAACCAAGGGAAACGGCAATAGAGAACAGCCAATGTCTTCCTCTGGGGTAGTCTGGTTGGAGAGTCATCATCAGCATGTGGTTGGGCAGTTGCTGCCTCTGTAATTTCTCTGCAGTTGGATGGATAGCCTCTAATTATCCTAGCATTATTATGTCACTCTTGTCAGAATTAAAGTCCTGGAGGGCAGCATCCTGTTGTCACAGTCTAAGTCACATGCCTACTCTCATTTCTGTTAAGAAGTTTTGTGTTTATGTTCATGAGGGATATTCGTATATGGTTTTCTTGTAATATCTTAATTTTTGCTATCAGGGTAATGCTGGCCTCATAAAATGAATTGGGAAATCGTCTCTCCTTTTCTATTTTTTGAAAGAGTTCATATATAACTGGTATTACTTCTTCCAAATGTGTGGTAGAATTTGCCAGTGAAGGTATCTGGGCATGGACTTTTCTTTTTGAGAAGGCTTTTAACTGAGAAATTTGATCATTTAAACAAAGAGAGGACCAGTCAGACTTTCTATTTCTTCTTGTATCAGTTTTGGTAATCAGTGTTTTTCAAGAAATTTGTCCATTTCATCTAATTTGTCAAGTTAATATTTTAAGATTATCCTTTGAATGTCTGTATGATCTCTAGTGCTGTCGCCCTTTTCCTGATCAATATGTCTAGAGGTTTTGTCAGTTATTAGTCTTTTTAGAGAACCAGCTTTTGGTTTCATTGATATATCTCTATTGTTTTTCTGTGTTCTATTTCATTAATTTCTTTTCTTATCTTTATTTTGCTTACTTTGGGCTTAATTCAGTTTTCCTTTTGTACTTTCATAAGATAGAAGTTTAGATCATTGATTTGAGTCTTTCCTTCTTTTCTTTGTTCACCCAGTTTTATTGAGATATACTTGACATATAACATTGTATAAGTTTAAACTGTACAACATAATGATTTGATATATGTATATATTGCAAAATGATGACCACAATAAGTTTAGTTAACATCCCTCACCTCATATAGTTACAGATTTTTTTCTTGTGATGAGAACTTTTAAGATCTACTCCCTTAGCAACGTTCAAATATACAGTGTGTATCATTAACTGTAGTCATGCTGGACATTACATCCCTAGAACTTATAATGGCAAGTTTTTACCTTTTGACCACCTTCATTCCGTTCCCCCATCCTCTACGACTGGCCTCTGGGAACCACCAATCTGATCTCTGTTTCTATGAGTTTGGTTTCTTTAGAGTCCTCATATAATGGTTCTCTTTAATTTTCAAACTCTTCTTCCCTGTTCTGAAATTTCACTGTGATAGGTCAATGTTTTGTCTATAAAATTTATCCTGTTCAGAACTTGATAGACTACTTTAATGTGAGAACTCTTGTTTTATTTAGTTTGGGGGAATTTTAGCAATTATTTCATAAGATAGTGCTTACTCTCTATCGCCTTATTGTCCCAGTGACACTGGAAATTCTGGATCTAGTCTTCATAGCTTAACTTTTTTTTTTTTCCTGAAACAACTCTATTTTCTTTTCCATTATAGGCAAATCTTTAGGCCCAGTTCAGCTCACTCATTTGCTCCTCATCTGTGCCAGCAAACATTGAATTTTTATTTCAACAATTTTCTTTTCTAACATCTCCACTTGGCATTTTTATTTAAAATGATCTTTCCTGTTTCTTATATGTAACATTCATCTTTATGACTCTGATATTATTAATTATTCTAAAATTATAAATTTTACTCTGTAATTACATTAAGCATATCTCTCCATGCCTCGATTTTCTCATCTTAAATAGGAGGAATTACAAATAGCACCATATTCATATATTTCTTGTGAGGATTAAATGAGATAGTACATGAAAAGCCCTCAGAACAGCTAGAGGTTCTCTGCCAGACAGAACATTTCCTCTCCCTACAGAAGTTTACTGAGAAAGTGGGCAGAGTAGTTGCAGTTGTGCCTTGTTCACATTGTCTTCAGGGAGAGTGAGGATTGATGAGGTTGCTGCTGGGCAGGGCACCTGGGTTTGCTGGGCACCTGTTCTGGTCTTGGATGCTCTCTGTTACTTCTGGGCAAAACTAGCCATGTGGGTGTATTGCTCAATCCCTCTGCCCTAAACATGGCTGCTATCAGGAATCATTCATTCTTTTTTGCTACTAACTGGCCTCTGGGATTAGGGACAATATGCAGAGGTCAACTGGCCCTCTATTGTCCTGTTAGTACCCCAACTAATCCTATAATCAGTTGTCCCACCCCTTTTCCCTGATCTTGGCTTTCCCGCTCTGGGTGTGAACCATACCTTTTCCACCTCTGAGATAATCTTCTCCTGAGGATTCTTGCACATATTCTGAGTGATCTTCTCTCTGTATGATAAATCCATCTGTCTCTCAGGGTTGCCTTGCTGATAATTCTTACTTTTGAGAACAACTACATATTAAGAATATCAGTTTTTATTGTTGTGTAATAGACTACCTCAACACTTAGTAGCTTAAGAGACAGACACTTAATTAGTTCATGTGTCAGCTGTTTGGGCTGACTCAGCTGGGTGGCTGACTGAGCCTGCTCAGGCGTTGGCTGGTAGCAGCCTGGTCAGCTGGGGATTGGCTGGTCTAAGGTGTTTCAGCTGAGATGGCTTGTCTCTGCTCCACGTGTTGTCCAATCATCCAGCAGACTAGTCTGGGCTTGCTCACATGGCAGCAGGAGCAGGCATTCCAAAAGCAAGAGTGAAAGCTTGTAGGTAAGGCATCTTGAGGTCCAACTGGCCAAAGCAAGTTTCAAAGCAACCCCAAATTCATGGAGTGGAGAAATAGGCTCCACCTGTTGAAAGAACTGTGGCCATTTGTATAATCTACCACTTCTTGTTATGTAAAAATTGATCTTGTCAATGGCTTTTAAGTCTCTTTAACCTGGTAGTGGTGGTGGTGGTGAGCTTTAGTAACAATTCTCCATCTAGTTCGTACATCGTTTTCCATTAAACTCTTTAATCCCATCTGCAGTTTATTTTGGCATATGCTTTAAGACATCTCCAATACATTTCCCTGTAAAACACTTAAATGTCTGAATTTCAAATACTTATTAAAAATTATTTTATGATAATTTCAGAGTGCTTACTTTATCACATATTGAGTTTTTATAGAGAGTTGGGTCTATTTCTTGACTCTTGTTTTATCAAATAGTTTTTATTTTGCTTAAGTACCCCTCTATTTTAATGATAATTTCTTTATGATAGGTTTTAATGAATAATAGAGGTAAATACCCATATTGTTCTTTTTGCAAATTTTTTGTCATTCTCACATGTTTATTTTTCCTTGTAAAATACCAGCATTTTCTCAAATTCCATACTGATACTGCATTCAATGACAAAATAGCATGGGCAGGAAAATCAATTTTTGTAATTTTTTAATACTGTATACTTGGATGATAAATCTCTTTATATATTTAAAATTTAAAAATACAGTAATATTTAGATTTTAAAATAAACTCCCCAAATTTCTTTCAAGTTTATTCTTTTTTTTTTAACATCTTTATTGGGGTATAATTGTTTTACAATTGTGTGTTAGTTTCTGCTTTATAACAAAGGGAATCAGTTATACGTATACATATGTTCCCGTATCTCTTCCCTCTTGCGTCTCCCTCCCTCCCACCGTCCCTATCCCACCCCTCTAGGTGGTCACAAAGCACCGAGCTGATCTCCTTGTGCTATGCAGCTGCTTCCCACTAGCTATCTACCTCACGTTTGGTAGTGTATATAGTTAATAGGATCTGGATCTATCTTTCTCTAAAAATGATGTATTATTTAAATAGTTATTGCCAGTAACAAAGGAGTGATATTGAGCTTTCAGAACTTATTTTGAACTTCTCTCTTTTACCTAAATTTTTAAATGACTTATAGTGGGTTTGCTCATGATTTTTTGGCTCCATAACTGCATAAGCCAATTCCTGTGATAAATCTCCTCTTATATGTATCTATACACACCTATTGGTTCTGTTTCTCTGGAGAACTCTGACTAATACTTGTTTAAATCATGTCATCTTCAACTATTAATTTGTCTCTCCCTGTCTAATACATATTCATCTTATTTGTCCTAACATTTTGCATTAGTTAAAATCTCCAATGTGATATTAAAATAAAAATGGTAGCGGTGGACTCTGCATTGTTCTTTGGTTTGAGTACACCGTTGAGAATAAAATTGGCATATTTCAGCACCTGCTGAACAAATGAGTTCTGTCTAAAAGATTTTTTTTTTAATTTACTTATTTATTAATTTATGGCTGTGTTGGGTCTTCGTTTCTGTGTGAGGGCTTTCTCTAGTTGTGGCAAGTGGGGACCACTCTTCATCGCGGTGCGCTAGCCTGTCACTGTTGTGGCCTCTCTTGTTGCGGAGCACAGGCTCCGGACGCGCAGGCTCAGCGGCCATGGCTCACAGGCCCAGTTGCTCCGCGGCATGTGGGATCTTCCCAGACCAGGGCTCGAACCCGTGTCCCCTGCATTGGCAGGCAGATTCTCAACCACTGCGCCACCAGGGAAGCCCTGTCTAAAAGATTTTTGATGTGGTTATTTTATAAGGTTTAAAAATATTGAGTCATAGTTGCATTTCTGAGGGAATAAGTAGTTGGTTTTGATGTTTGTCTTTTAAAGTTTTGTTGCATTACATTTGACAGTTAAAATATTAATTAAAATTTAGATTTCATATATTTATAAAAATGGAAGTGTCTAAGTACAATATGATTTTTGTTAATTCTCCTCTTTTTAACATTTTTTCTTCTGTCTGTACATATTTTTTGGATGTAAATTATTAGATACATACAAACCTTTTTTAAAAAATATGTCTTTGTAATTAACATATCTGCTATCATAACATGATGATCTTCTTTTGTATTGCAAAAGATTATTAATAATATTTGCCCATATTATAGTTTAAATCCTTCAGTACCTTTGTGCTTTTTGTGTTTCTCTAAATTCATACATGGATTTAAATAATCAAGTAGTATGTCTTTTGATGAGTGAACTAAGTAATTTTATTTTCTTTATGTTCTTTATTTTAGTTGTTCTGTCCTCTGTCTTTCTATTTTAAGTTTTTAAAGGTAGAACTTCCATTTTTTCTTTATATTATAAATTTGGATAAATGGACTGTAATATATTCTTTTTCATGTTAGCATAATTTAAAAGTTAATCATCCTATACTTACCATCACTTATGATTACTTTAAAACAGGTCATAAACATTCTCAGTTGCAGTAGTCATTAATTTATTACTGTAAAATTGGTCACAATTATTTTTAGCAAATGTTTAGTATTCTAATTATTAATTTAGATCTGTCCATTTAAACATAATTACTTTGGTCACTCCTTTGTGGAGGATGACACATTTTTGTGCTTTCTGACCCCCCCTTTCTTCTATTTATCATTCGCTTAATCTGAAGTTCTTATGCCTTCATTATTATTATCTTTTTTTTTTTTTGCGGTATGCGGGCCTCTCACTGTGGCCTCTCCCGTTGTGGAGCACAGGCTCCGGACGCGCAGATCTCAGCGGCCATGGCTCACGGGCCCAGCCGCTCCGCGGCATGTGGGATCGTCGGACCGGGGCACGAACCCGCGTCCCCTGCATCGGCAGGCGGACTCTCAACCACTGCGCCACCTGGGAAGACCGCCTTCATTATTTTTGATTTATTTTGTTCTACTTTTGTTTAAACAATCACTCCAATTAGTTAGATGTCTCAACAATATCACGCTCCTCTACTTTTTTCCTTACATATTTACTCTTATCATTATTGACTTTTAACAGTATTGACCTTTTCCTATTAACATTGCTTATTTTTAAAAAAAAAAAGGGGAGAGTGGGCTTTACTGGATACTGAACATCATTTTCTGTATCAACTTTCTCATTCAAGGCTTCCTTCTTGTACCCCTACTCCAGAGTTTGGTGAGATGGTTAACAGCCCATGTGACCTCTACAGAGAGGGTGCTCAGGAGGTTTTGTAGAAGATTGAACATTTGAAAATTTTGTCTTTACCTATGATTCAGAGGTTGGCTGTGTACTGCTTTCTTAGACTGATCTTTTTCTTTAAGAATTCTAAAGCTCTGACTCCTTTATCTTGGGTTAGCCGTAAAGAAACCTGAAGAAATTTTAATTGTGGCTCATTTAAAATTGTGCAATCTTTATTCTTAAAATTTAAGCATTTCTAAAATTTAAGTATTTTAGTAATTACTTGTCAGTTACTTTATGTTTGTTTAACTTGAGACAGTGATAGCTATTTTAATTCATAGCCTCCATTCTTTCAAAAATTCTAGATTTTGAAAAATCATACCTTGATTATTAATCCTAGGCTTCTTTTACTTTTACAGTTTCCATGTTGAATTTATGTTCTTATTTTACATGTCTTTCATGTTTTCTGGTATTCTTCTGGACTTAGTACTCATTATATTTATTGGGCCCCTAAGAATGTATATTTGCAAAATCTTAAGTATTACTCCTGGGGGATTTATATCAGAACAGATGTTTATCTTGCTATTTTTTTTGTCCTTTTACTCTGAGTTATAAACTTTCTTTAAGAAAGTTGTTTAATACTCTTTCCCTTCCTTTTGTTTATTTATTTTTTTGTTCCTGAGGCTGCAGAGAGTTTAAGTGCATAGGACCTGTGAGTGACCTGTGGAAATATGACATTCTAAAATCCAGTTACTCCCTCTCAGCAATCTTCCTGTGGTACATTTCCCAGCATCCATGCCCACATCTGCATTCCTTCCGCCAGCAACATAACAGATGCAGTATTGTACCTTCATGCTCTCCATACCTTCACCTACCATGAAGCCTGGATTTGCAAGGTTTTGATGCCTGTCAAGGAACTTGGAAAGAAAGGAGTTTGCCTATGGGCAGAGCCTGGCTTATTTAGAAGAGTGAGTATAGTAGACATTCTGGATGGAAACAGGTGTGTGTTTCCTATCTGTTGTGGGCACAGGACCACAATCGAGATGCGCAGGGCGGGGGCTTCTGCAGCAGTCACCACAGGCCCAGTCCTGCTTCAGCAGGAGGGCTGTGCTCCACTCCGGGAGCTTTGATCACTATTACGGGTAAGCTCCTGGAAGGTAGACGGGCTTGGCACATCAACTAAAAGCTTCAACCCTTAGAGCTGCAGAGTGAAATAGGCGCTTTTAAGAGGTCTCCAGAAAGGGAAGTCTCAGAGCATGGCATTTCTTGACTTGGATTCGTTTGGGCCTTCTGCTGTCCCTGGAAGACCAACGTTTCTTGCCACTTGGTGAGGCTCTGGAGAAGGCTGAAGTCTTCTGAGGTAACAAAAGTCAGCAAGGACCCTTTGCAAGGGCCAAGGCTCTATTATAATATAAAGAGATTTTATAAGAGGATTTTCCAGCAATGCTTTTCAAAGTGTGGGCCCTAGACCTGCAGTATCAACCTTCCCTCAGAAATTGTTAGATATGCACGTTCCCAGGCCCCACCCCAGACCTGCGGAATCTGAAACTCCATGAGGGTGGAATCTAACCATTTTTAGTTTAACAAACCCTCCAGGCGATTCTGATGAAAGCTTCAGCTCGAGAACCACTAGATCCTAATGTATGGAGACATGAGGTTAACTGAAAAATTAGGCTGAATTTTATCCATTTCAGAACTCTACAACTATATTATTGTGGCCAAAAAATGTGGGCTTTATTTTTTTTTTAAGGCATTATAGCTCGTGGATTGATTCTTATAGATGTTTTAAATGATATTTTGTCATTCAACAGCTATCTTTTGAAAAAGAGCTGTGAGCTGGGCACTATACCAGGCACTTGACAATGAACCAGTAAGTACCCCGAACTCCCCCTCCCCAGGCTAAAGAAGTAGGGCTTTATTAGGTAGTCCAAAGTTTCATATTGGTGGACCATTGGGCCAAATTCACCCAGGAGATATGATATATTTGACCTGTAGTGTCTTTAAAAAAAAAACTACTGATCAAAATGTTTCACTTAAGAGTTTCCACTTTAGAAACTGGAATTCTGGCCTCTTTAGAAAAGCGAAAAGCTCTAGGGTGCTGATACATGCCCTTTGCTGAGCACAGCCAGTGGGAACGCAGTCCTGGCTGTTTCCTACCAATATGGGCACTTGCTTTCAAGTTTGCCCAAATGTACCATTTCCTGTCGTTTCCCAAGTGCCCGTTGCCATCGATCATTGTTTTGGGGTTGGCTTTTTCTTATAGTGGAATTAAGAAGGAATGTAATATTTCTTATACTCAAAATGATCAAAAATGGTAAAGTAAAAGATTTAGAGAATAGCATGTTTCAAGAAAAAATGGGAAATAGCAGATTTCTTCCTTGGCATGAAGAGTATACCTATCTTAACTTGGTTTCCATAGAAATCAGAGCCTGAGGCAATAGCCTATTTCATTAATAAGTACAAATCCAGGGGAGCAGAGGCAAAGGAACCCAGAACTGTTTATTGGCCTACAAAACCAATGAACAAATGTGGGGATTTTATCAGCTGAGGATTATATCTATCTTAAATATGCGAGCAAGGACCAGAGCCAAAATTCTGTTTCTGGTATGATCTCCATGAGCTCCCACTCTCCTGGACGACCATGATGGCAGTTCAGGTCTTCTGGTCTTAGTATCATCTCAGGACATCTAAAAGTCCTCATGCAAAGTCTGGGCATTCCCTTTTCCCCAGTGCAATAACCTGGCAAATGGCCACAGACAACTCATGTGGAAGGATTGGAGGACTATTGACCAGTCATATTTGTGGTGGCACTGAATTGCCCTTTTTCAAGGGAACCCAGCCTGCCACCCCTCTTTAATCAATAGGCTCTGGGCCTGTGAGCTGACTGAGATGTAAAAACTGTTTTTCACTATGGTGGCTGCTGTTAGCCTTCTACCTCTCATCCCTGAGCCATACCTTAGTAGTCCTCCATTTATCTTGCTTCCAGAAACACGATGATCTATTTTCTATTGCCGGATACCTGTAGGTTAAGTCATTGTGATAATTACACCCACCTTACCTCCAACATGTCAGTGCTTCTACCTGATCTCTGCTATTCTAGAATCCCATCATTCTCACTGATATTCAGCACCATTGATCGCCTACAATTAATACTGGCTTACAGAGAACATCCTGCCACTAGTTTCTCAATTATGTCAATGCCCTTCTTACCAATATATTTGCAAGTTCACTATTGCTCTAGTGAACTGAGTATTCTCTGAGCCCTGCTAGCAACACTGTCACATAGAGAGTTACCAGGTAAATTATGTAATGTTAGCATAGTTGATGCATTCTTTTTTTTTTTTACAGCTTTACTAAGATACAATTCACCAACAAAGTATACAATTCAATGGCTTTTAGTATATTAACATAGTGTATTAACCTGAATCTATTACCTTGATCAATTTTAGAACATTTTCATCGCCCCCCCAAGAAAAATCTGCATCCTTTAGCCATTACCCCCTAATCCTCTCAATACCCCTAGCCCTAGGTGATCACTAATTTTCTGTTTTTATAGATTTGCATGTTCTGTACACTTTGTATAAATGGAATATCATAATATGTGGTTCTTTGTAACTGACTTCTTTTACTTAGCATAATGTTTCCAAGGTTCATTCATGTTGTAGAATGTATCAGTACTTCGTTTCTGAGTAATATTCCTTTGTAGGAATATACCACATTTTATTTATTCATTCTTCAGTTGATGGACGTTTGGGATGTTTCCACGTGTGGCTGTTATGAATAATGATGCTATGAACATTTATGTACAAGTGTTTGCATATGTTTGCATTTCTCTTGGCTGTTTACCTAGGAGTGGCATTGTTGGATCTTATGGTAACTCTACGTTCCTCTAAGAGTTAGAGGGACCATCAGACTGTTTTCCAAACTGGCAGCACCATTTTGCATCTCACTGGTGGTGTATGAGGGTTTCAGTTTCTCCATAACTGTTATTGAAACACCTGTTATTGTCTGTCTTTTTGATTATAGTCGTTCTAGTGAGTGTGAAGTGTATCTCGTTTTGGTCAAATTCTTGTCTCCATGGGCACCAACTTCCCCATCGTTTGGTTTGGGCGTGCATGGGGCATATACAGATACCAAATGGGTCCTGTGTCATCTCCTGCCTCTGCAGCAGCAAGGACATCCTAAGGCTGGAGGTGAGAGGCAGGTGACATGGGGATGAGTAAAGGTGCTGTTGGATTTGTGCTCCGGTGAAATTCATTGCTGTGGTGGCAAATGAATGGGATCCCTGCAGAGATGATCACTGATGAAGAATCTGGGGTGAAACAAATGGTCACAGATCCCAAATATAGGTGAAGCCAAGAGGAAATGAGGTGGTGAACATGAGATGGAGATACAACACCAATATAGTCAATATGCAACCAAAATGTGTCTGTCTTAAAGAATGTAATTGAGCATCCCATTATGAAGCAAACCATAATAAGTTCTATGACTGTTATGTACATGAAAAATACATGGGATAAAAAGCTTATTGAACTGAAAACGGCCAATATTTCAACAATTGTTCCTGAATAGGAATGAACCAAGAAATGCTGCTGTAAAAGGCAGGCTTTGTATTTGAGGAAAAAAACTTGCCCAGGCTCCTTCACTCATTTATATTATTTCTCTGGCCCCTTGAGGCATTCCTGTTTCAGACTCCTATGAAGAGGAATAATAATAGTGTGTGCCATTTACTGAGAGCTTATGGGTGCTTTATGTAACTTATTTAATCTTCTTAACAGACTTAAACACTATGCATTGCTTCTGTTTTAAAACTAAGGAAACTGAGGCATAGACAAATGACCTTAACTTGCCCTAATTACACAGCTAAAAATGTCAGGGCAGGAATGAAATCCAGAAACATCTGGCCACAAAACACATCTGCTAAGCAGCTACTGCATGCAGTCAGGGATGGATAGCACACTGTATTAGTTTGGGTTTTCCAGAAAAACAGAACCAACGTTTATTTTTATTATAAGGGGTGGGTTCAGGTGATACAGAGGTTGGCAAATCCCAAGATCTGCAGAGTTTGTCAGCAAACTGGAGACCTAGGAGAGCTAATGGTATGGTTTCAGTCTAAAGGTTGTCAGGCTGAGACCAAGGCAGAGCAGTTGTTTCAGTTTGAGTCTGAAGGCAGGAAAAAAGGCCACTCTACCAGTCAAAGGCTATCAGGCACGAATAATTTTTTCTTACTTAGGGGAGATCAGTCTTTTTGTTTTATTTAGACCTTCAACTGATTAGATGAGGCTCACCCACTTTAGGGAGGTCAACCAGCTTTACTCAGTCTATGGATTCAGATGTTAATCTCATCCAAAAACACCTTTACAGACACACCGAGAACAATGTTTGATCAAATAACTGAGCACTTCATGGCGCAGTCAAGTTGACACATACATTAACCATTAAGCACACTTTGCCTTACTCAGTCCTCACCACTGCCTATGCTTCCTAATTTATAGCTGAGATATGGAGGGTGATAGAGATTAAATAATTCTCCCACAGTCACTCTGCTAGTCACCAGAGGAGTTGAGATTCACACTCAGCACTCCCAAAAGCCAACATAGGAGTCATTTCCCCTACATACCACACTTCTTTCAACAAGAAAATGGGACGAGTGTTCAGCATGTTTCAGGAAGATTAATTAGCAGGGAGATTTGAACATTGTCAAAGGCAGGAGACAGCTGGGAGACTAATGTTCATTCTAGGGCCTCACTTAACACCTCTGGGTCATTAACCACGGACGGATTTCCTTGTTGAGAATTTGAAGCGTAATCCTAGATTGCAATACTATATTAACCCTCTTCTTAAATTATTCACAAATTGGATTTTAAATGATTTTCCTTGAATAGTAAATATATCCTCTATTTCTATATTCAGTTTGTTTAATTTAGCTTAGTTTTATTTATTGAATTGCTTTCACTTTTCTCTTCCAAACACTTAAGATTAAACATGTATTACTATTCACCTTTTTACAGATTGGAAGATTAACTAATTAATACTCAAATCTATATTGGCACTTACTATCGAAAAGCATTAGAACACAGTGAGTGAGTCCAGAGCTGGACTCTGGAGCCAGACGGCTTGGATTCCAATCCCAGCTCTGCCACGTACCAGCCGTGTGACTTTGGACATGTTACTTAACCTCTCTTTAGCTTAGTTTCTTCATCTGTAAGGGGGTTGTTATAAATGAGTCATTGTATAAACAGGACTTAGGACAGTGCCTGGCACGTACTGAAGCATCCAAGGGTTAGCAATTTTTATCATCACTATATGGTAGGCACTATTCTAGGTACCATCAACCGAATAGTGACTAAAACAAATGAAGTCCTTCTGTCTTTTGCTTTTGTGAAACTCACATTCTATTGGGGAAGACAGACACCCACCCTTATTGTTTATCAAAAAAAAAGCAGTTTTAGCTAAATATATTATTTTTACGATTGCAGAAACACACATGGCACATAAACACAAAACACACCAGCCTCAGTAGTAATGAAGAAATGTAAAACAATTTAACATTTTTTGCTTATCAGTTTGGCAAAGAGGGAAAAAATAACACTGGTAAGGGGGTGGGGAAAAAGGGTTTATGGCACACTGTTGAGTGCCATGACTTTTTTTATTTTTTTGCGGTACGCGGGCCTCTCACTGTTGTGGCCTCTCCCGTTGCGGAGCACAGGCTCCGGACGCGCGGGCTCAGCGGCCATGGCTCACGGGCCCAGCCACTCCGCGGCATGTGGGATCCTCCCAGACCGGGGCATGAACCTGCGTCCCCTGCATCGGCAGGCGGACTCTCAACTACCGCGCCACCAGGGAAGCCCCATGACTTTTTTAGAGGGTATCCTCAATTGCCTCTATTTCCCTCATGCTTCACGCCTATTCCATCTGGAACTCCTGCCATCTCTAATTTGAAATACACATTCTGAAACCACTTGTTACCTCCCTCCCCCAGTGCAAGCCACCCTCATTTCTTGTCTGGACTATTACAACACACATCTAACTGTACCCCTGCTTCCCATCATCCAGTCTCCACCCAGCAGCCAGTGCTGTTATTAGCCGGTAACTACGATCACATCCCTCTGTTGTGCAAAAGGCTTCCTTTCACGGGTAGAGCTTTCGTGATCTGAGCTCTGCCTGCCTCCCCCATATTTCTCCTCTTACCTATTCCACTCCAGCCACTTCAGCCTTACAAGTCCTCAAACCTACCAAGCTCAGTTCACCCTGCAAGTCTCCCTATTTGTTGTCTCCACCTGGAGCAAGTTCCCCCAGGACTGGACTCCACAAATGCTATATCCTCTGAGATACCTCCTGACCACCCTCTCTCAAATACCAGCCTGTCAATATACTCTTGCCTTCTTTATTTTTCTTCAAAGTGCTCATTGCTCTCTGAAACCACATCATGAATTTAATTTTTCATTGGTAATTGTCTGCTTCCCCCATGGATGTAAGCTGCATGTGGGCCTAGACTTTGTCTGACCGGTTCACAGCTGTATCCTCAGAGCCTGGAGGTGTCTGGGATTCTGTTTTCCCTCAATAAATATTTGTTGAACAAATGAATGAGAAGCAAAACCTTAAACATATTAATATTCTTCTACTCAGGAATTCTACTTCTGGGACTTTAGAGAAGAAGACAAGGGGGTGCTAGAGGAATGTTCCTTGTAGTATCATGTTAGTTCCACAATGGAAAAAACCTTAGTCCAACAGGAGGGGATTGATTTATAAATACTCTATAATCATATGTTAAATACTCTGCAGCTGTTAAAATATACATGGTAAAATGTTACTTGATAACAGTATGGTGGAAATAGTCACAATATATTATTGAGTGAAAAAAGTAGGTTATAAGACACACTGTACTGTAACAGTCCATTCTTTAAAATAGTATATATTTGTTGTATATTCAGAAAAAATTTGAGAGATATGCACTTCATCAAAACTTTAATAGTGGTTATATCTGAGATATGGGATTATGGTTCATTTTAAACGTTTTTCTTTGTGTTCCTCTGTATTTTTCAAAATTTCTACAATGAAAATGGCACTTTTATAGTTTCAAAATTTAGTAAAATATATTGTTGCCCTCTTATTAAATTGTCTATTTCTCAGAGTGATCTATGCAGGATTTACTGTATTTTTTCTAATTTCTCTTACTGAACATTGAGTGTTATTTTTGCTTTGAGGCAGGTGTTTGTGATCTTGGGATAAATCAGACTGCTTAATGCCTTGGCTTCAAAGGAGACAGAGGACTCTGGTGGTCAGCACTGTCAGCCTTCTTCCCAAGTAGAGAATGCTGTGCAACCTCAAATAGGCTGTTGAACCAGCCAGCATGCTACAGAACGGTACTGTCATATTTTAAGATCTCAAGAGCTCATAGCCAGAGTTCTAGAGACTTTAGTATTGAGGTTCCCTGTCAGCCAGCTAAGACTTTGGTCGGTGTCCTGGACTGAATATCTGTGTCCCCCCAGAATTCATATGTTGAAATCCTAACCTCCAAGTGATGGTGTTGGGAAGTGATTAGGACATGAGGGTGGAGCCCTCATGAGTGGGATTCTGCTTTGATAGAAGAGGCCCCAGAGAGCTCTCTCACCCCTTCAGTCATGTGAGGACACAGCCAGAAGACAGTGTCTAAGAACCAGGTATTAAATTTGCCAGTGTCTTGATCTAGGACTTTCCACCTTCCAGGACTGTGAGGAATAAATATTTGTTGTTCAAGCTACTCAATCTGTGGCATTTTTGTTGTAGTAGCTTGAACAGACTGAGATGGTGGATTTTGGGCAAATTAATGGGTTGCTTTACATAATCCACTCTATGTCACGAGTATGAGAGTCCTCTGCGCAACAGTGAAAGAGCTGGGCAGGAAGTAGACATTTTACAAGCCAGTTAAAACTGAGTGGCGTATCATGCTTTGTAGGGAGAGAAGAGGGAAAGAAAGAAGAAGACAATGTAGAAGGTGGGGAAGGAGCCTCTTGTTCTCCAGAAATAAGAACATAGAGATTATTTACCTTAATCTTAAACTCATCATGAATTCATCCAAGCAGACTGATTAGCTTAAAATGAAACCACATTTCTCTCTTCACTTCCCCACATCCATTCTTTTTTTTTTTTTTAATTTATTTTAGGCTGCATTGGGACTTCGTTGCTGCACCTGGGCTTTCTCTAGTTGTGGCGAGCGGAGGCTACTCTTCGTTGCGGTGCACGGGCTCTAGGCGCATGGGCTTCAGTAGTTGTAGCACACAGGTTCAGTAGTTGTGGGATCGCGGGATCTAGAGTGCAGGCTTAGTATTTGTGGTGCATGGGTTTAGTTGCTCCGCGGCATGTGGGATCTTCCCCGACCAGGGCTCGAACCCATGTCCCCTGCATTGGCACGCGGATTCTTAACCACTGCGCCACCAGGGTAGTCTGCCAAATCCTTTCTTATGTTAACTTCAAAGTGTTTTGGCCAGGATATCAGTGGATTCTGTGAAGAATAGATTTTCCCTTCAGCTTAAGTTTGTTCTGTTGATACCACAGAATGATACTGCCTTGGAAGTAGATATAAACCTGGGATAGATTTGTAAAATTTGTGAAATATATGGCTGGTGTGAATAAGTGATGATGCCATTTCTTATGAGACCATCTCCTCGAGGTGGCATAGAGAAGTTTCATTTAAAAATATGTAAATGTCTACACTTTAAAAATCAATTTTATCCTCTATTATAGCATGATTTCTTGAGCATTTTTCTCTACATGGACTATAATATGAATCCTTTTCTCAAAGAAAAGATTAGTTTTATAATCGGACTTACAATTGAAATCAAAATCCTCAGTTGTATATCCAAGTTTGTAAAATGTATTATTCTGTGCATATAATGATGCAGTGAGAACCCAAGGTCCCAATTTGAATGCAGTTTATGGGAGTACTGGGGGGGCTCATTTTGGGGGCAATAACTGTCATAAAGAATCCCATTGTTATGAAGTATAGAAATGAACAACATTCAAGTAAAAAGAAGTATACATTTCTCCTTGCTGTTCTGTTTCTAACAGAAACAAGGAAAGAACTGGAACTCTCTTTTATAATTAGTTTCCTGCGAAAATGCCCATCAATTGCAAGGGGGTATTCAACATGGGTAAACAGTGGGTCACAAGTGAACTGAAAAGGGCCTTGAAGGGCATAGTGCTTAGAAATGATATGTACCCACCAGATGGAAAAGAATGATTAACTTTAGGAAATAGAAGTCTGCAGTCAATTCCATTCTCTTTCTTTAGAGATGTTCTGAGCTGATGGAAGAAAGTCTAGGAGAGAAAGAGAGCATAGATCTTCCAAGAAGGTCTGGCTCCTGGATGACATAGATGGAATCTTCCTGTAGTGCCCTTGGAATACCAGGCTTCTCATGCTCAGGGGCATCAGGGTGATAGAAGCTTTCCTTGGGGGTGGAAGGCTCCCCTTGGGGCAGCTGCTACCTGAGGGCTGAATGTGCAAGGGCTCTGTTGACTCAGCATGGCCTGGCCATCCGCATTCCCTGCTAGGCAAATTCTCCTTTCAGGATTCAGTTCTCATGGCACATGAAGACCCAGAACACACACACACACACACACACACACACACACACACACACACACACA
>NW_020837983.1:6366957-6521693 GCF_003676395.1 Aethalodelphis obliquidens | reverse complement strand
CACACACACACACACACACACACACACACACACACACACACACACACGGCATCCCTCATTTTTCACTTCTGCAGAAGCCCTTCAGAGAACTCGGGCCTGTCTCTCGAGTCCCACCAGCAGATGTCTCTCCTGGGTCTGAAGACCAGTCGTCCCACATGCTTGTGTCTGGAACCACCTTGGGTCTTAATCCAGTTTGACCCTTTCACCAGTTCTTGGTCAGAGGGTCAGTGCTTTGCACCATGCATGCTGTTCTGCTTTTAAAGACGTTTTCTCAAATAAGACCCTGAAAATTAAGACATGTTTTGAATTTTTAAATATGTCTAACTAGAAAAGACAGTTTCCTTCATTTTCAAGTGACAACATAATGCAATCATTTCAGTAAGTTTTGCCACAAAACATTCTCAACAAAAGAACCATGAGCAGAAGACTTAGTTTCAAGAAGAATATCTGCTTTGTGACTCCAGGTACGTCCAAAATGTACATTTGGTTAGGAAGTTCCTCTGCTTAAAACCTTGTCCTGCCTCCTCATTGCCCAAAGTTAACATCAGAAGTTAATTAACACTAATATTATAATGAAATTTAATAATATTTTATGTAATAATGATATAACAATATCATTATGTTATTTTTCTGGATTTTGTGGTATTTGCCACCTTTAAAAATTGTGATTTGTTAAAATTACTTTTCTCATTCTAAATATTCACTATTCTATAAATGTATTATTTTACAAATAACTACAAAATATTTCTTAAATAAAAACAATATTATTTAATATTTAACATTTAATATTATATAAAATGATAAAAACAATTGTATTTTTTTAGTGAAGTGGGATTCCCAGTTGTATTCAGGCCCCACAAAACCTGGATCCACCCATTATACCTCAGTCAGAATTCACTTAGAGTAGATACTGTAACTATAAGCATCTGGAAAAACTAGAAGTAGGAAAAAAGACAAAAACCCAAGGGAAAGAAAGTTCCTCACTTATCTTATCTCTCAATGAGAGGAAATTGCTTTGAGTTCCTTGGGAGGATGCTTTAACCCACAGTTTGTTTCCTTTGGGGGTGCTTAGGAATTACTTTTTGAACATGACCTCCAAATCCATGTCCAAACCATGAGCAACCCTGGGGTTTCCACCTGTGTATATTTCAGACTTACAGGTGTGTCACAGCCTAAGGGACTTTCCCCTTTTCAGTGGTCCCACTTCACCATCTAGCTATCCGCATCCTCTTGAAGGAGGTTGCCTGCTGTTATCTAGTCCAAGCCAGCTTGTCTCCTCCAATTCAGTCCCTGAACCAAGTCCATGTGATGCTCAGAAAAGATGGATACCTCCACGTTGAGAGATTGACAAATCCTGGTCTATTGTGGTGAGTTCCTCTTTTTAGAAGCTTTGAAATCTTCTCATTCTATACTGAGCCCCTGTTAAATAATAGAGGAAGGAATCAGCTAAATTTATATTATTACTATTACCCAGTATCTTTTTTCCTATTTAGCCTCCCAGTCTGTGTTAAACGTTTCCCACTAGAGTAAAGCTTTAATAACCCAGAATGTTTTACCTCCCAAAATAGTAAATTCAGCACAAAGCCATAACAAAAAGGCCCTCCACCTCAAAACTTAGGAAAACTTACTTTGTGTGAGATCTGTCTTCTGAGAACATCAACTTTCCCTAAGGAATAATTTGAACGTCAGTGTCTGCAATGTTTAATTAATCTGAGTATAACCTTAGAAGTGCATGTGATTTTACTAGTCTGTCAAAATTGAGACCTGGTTGGTTGCGTCTGCCCAGTCAACCCAAGGGAATCGGCTACATAAAGTCTAGAAAATGAGAAGCTAAAGAGGTAGAATCTTCCAGAGCGTCCCCATCACTGTTTGGAGAAGATGGAGCTCTGTTTGGTCTTTGGTCATCGAAGATAGAAAGCTTGTGCTGAGTGACTGCATGGATGAGTAAATTGGACTGACTCCTTGCTTATTCCATGCTTATCAAGCCAACCTCCTGATTACAATCTTGTTTTCCCTGTAGATTTGCCTACTGAGAAAGTGTTGACTATAGAAAGCTGGCAATTAAGGTCTTGGCAGTTACACTTTTATGGTTAATTAATAAATTGGCATTCTCCCAAGCCTGAGCATCATAGGGCACATAGATCAAGTGGAATTTCTAGGATTGCAGACAGATCCTGGATGGTGGATAGTGACCTCATTAGACTCTGGTTCGAGGGTGACAGGACCTGAGTGGCTACTGGGCTCTGTAGACGAACTCTTTATCTCCTTCTCCTTAAATGTAAAAGAGTTAAACATTAGTTTGTTTTAAGTCTGTTGAAATTATGGTTAGTTGGGATTCAGTTCATAAGTATAACTGTATTCATGTTCTAAATGTTCTTTATCCATTCCTTCAATTATCTGTGTAACAAATCATTATTGATGACCCTTCTGTTCGGCATTTTATTAGATACTGGGGATACAATGATGCATACAACACCATCCCTAGAAGCTTTCACTCCAGTTGGAAAAACACATATTTTAAATAATCATAATATGTTAAGTCCTGAAACAAAGTTATAGAAAAAAAGGTATAAGATTGCTTAATTGTGCACATAGCAAAGTCAGAGAAGGCTTTCCCTAAGAGGTAACATTTGTACAGAGTTGCAAAGGTTGGCCAGGAGTTTGCCAGGCAGATGGGATAATCAGAAATTTTTCTGGAAGAGTGAAGAACATCTTCAAACAAGTAGTTCAGGCTGGAATGTGGGTGTGAGTGCATGTGGATTGGGGAGTAGAAAAGAGGAAGACTTATGAAGCTAGAAAAATAGGCAGGTGTCAGGCAAAGGGCTTTGCATGTTGGGCTAAGGAATGTATATCTTTATTTTGAAATACTCGCCAGAGAATGTCATGGATTGCATAACATTTGTCGGATTATAGAGGGTGGATTAGATGGGCATGGGTGGCCTGGCAGCAGGAAGACTACTTGGGAGACTGTTGAGGGCTGAGGGTTTGAATCGAGGCAGTAAATATGAACCTGGAATGTTGAAACAGATTTCAAGTAAAATTAGTGTGGGAGAAGTGTCAACGGGCTAGGATGAGGGAGAAGTCTTGCATGAGTCCCACATTTCTGATTTGAGGTGATGGGAATGCCCTCAACCTCAACAAGGAATAAAGGAGGAAGGGCAGGGAATTTGTTATGGGGAGATGCAAGATGTGCTTGTATGTGTCGAAGTGGACCTTTCTGGGTAAAGATGTTCAGTTTGTGATTGCAAATAAGCATTTGAAGGTCAAGAGAGATATCTGGGCTGGAAATAAAAGTTTCAGAATTAAAGAATGGGTAGTAAATGAAGGTGTGAGAATGTATGACATTGCCCAAGAAGATCTTGGAAGGAGAGAGGAGAATAGGACCAAAGACAGGACTCTGGAGAACTTTACCATTTAAGGAATGAGCTGAAGAGTGAGGGAAGTGGAGAACAAGGGGCCAATTGATCTGTTTTGAGATATTCTCATGTTAAATTTTCTTGTTGATAATTACCAGGACTATGCTTCCTTTCCTTTTTCCCTTCTCTTCCTACCCTCCCTTTCATCTCCTCCTCCACCACCACTTTTCTTTTCCCATTTCCTCTTCTTCCTTTTCCTCCTCCTCTCCCATTCCCCCAACCTCCCCTCCCCTTCCTCTCCTCCTCCTTTTTTTCTTAATGCTTGACTATTCCAAAATAAAATCTAGGGACACTGAAGAAGCATTTTTTTTTCCTAGCAAAATTTTTTTCCCTACCCAGTCTTGGAATCTTAATACAGACAAAACATCATTTACTTACTTTGCAACTGCTACATAACAGCTATTAGTCAGAAAAACTAACATTACCGAGCATTTATTCAGTTCCATGAATTATCACACTCGAATCTCCCCAAATCCTGTGGGAGTGGTGTTCTAAACACCCTCATCTGAAAGAGGATGAATTGAGTCTCAGACAACTTCCATGGCTTCCCAAAACCACACGCCAGATGTGTAGTCAGGATTCAGACCTAAGCCTGAGTGTCTAAGGCCTGTGTCACACGTCCCTTCCCCGTTACTTGCTCCTCTTGTCAGTTACAGTGTTGTAACGTTCAGTCCCTTTGTATCCAGCCTCTCTGGGAATTCTTCAAGTCTTAACTTCTATTAGGTCAAGAGAAAAAGTCCCCTCCAGTCTTTTTCCAGTGGCTGCAATAAGACTTGTTGGCTGCTGGGTCTGTTCTGACTTTTCCTGTCTCCTGTCCACTGAATGGTTTTGGATTCCTCTCCTGATGGTCGATTTTGCCACCAAGACAGGTGACCTCACTCCTGAATAATAATAATAATAATAGCAAACATTTGTACTTATTATGTGTCAGGCATGCACTAGCTCATTTTATACAGCAGCTCTACGGATCACTGATGAGGCTTTGCTGTATTCATCACAGCTCCTTTGCCTCTGAACTTGGCCCTGGCTGATCTTCTTGGACTCTGACATGGGGTCGGCTCCCTACTCTGCTAGGTCCATGGCTAAGTCCCAGCTGGTCCCCCTTCTGCTGGCAGCTAAGATTTTCTCTCAGGCTGGGCCCTCCTGCTTAACTCCCAAGCATGTGGTCTCTATTCCCTGGGACTTTTCACCCTCGACTTCTACTGCTTTTGAAAATAAACACCCCCAAACCTGCCTTAACAAGTTGCTGATAATGCTACGAACAGAGTATTAATGTGTCTCACTGTCATAAACAGAGTCATAAACAGAGACAGCCTCTTCTGGAACAGAGTGCCTGGGAGGCAGGACTGTCCCAGTAAACTTCTCATCCCAATTTTCTGGAGACAAACATTTCTGGACTAGTCGAACTTTATTTTATTTGCTTGGTTTCTCTGGCTGTAATAAACTGGGTAGCCTCCCAGTCCTTTCATGACCTGGATGGGGTTGACAAATAAGTCCCACCTCTGAACTCCCAGGTGTCTGCCTCCGGATCTGGAACATCCCATCTCAGAGAGAAACAGACATGGTCTAGGGGTTGCAGACCACAGGATTAACCAACATGCTGTATTTTCCTGTAACAATAGGTTTACTCCATGGCAGAAATGAAACTGTTACCGAACCAAACTGGGGTCCGCTTGCTCTCACGCAATAAAGCAAACCTACTGACACCGGTTGTGGTGAAGGAAAATGTAGCGTCCATTGCAGGGCGCCAAGCAAGGAGTTTGTGTCTTTTAAGAACTAGCTGCCCTGGACTCCTTGCTTGGCACCCTGCAGTGGACGCTACACTTTCCTTCACCACAACCAGTGTCAGTAGATTTGCTTTATTGCGTGAGGACAAGCGGACCCCAGTTTGGTTCGGTAACAATTTTATGGAGAACATGGGGGGAGTCCTGTTCTGGGAAGACCCCATAGAGTCCTACTTGGTTACAAAACCAGTGTATATGGAGTAAAACCCACAATTCACATTTATTTTTAAGATTAAATGAAACTTCAGATTTCCTACTTGCTACAGACTGGATTCCTGGGGGTCATTGTCACTCTCCTCTGAGGGCAGAGGTAGTTTGGTGGAAAACTTTGTTAGGCTCTGGCCTGGGGTGGGGGTGAGCTGAGGCTGTTCAATAATTCCTCCTTCCCTCCCTCCCACTTTCCTCTCTCCTTCCTTCTCTATCTTCCTCTCCCCTCCATCTTCTGTCTCCCTCCTTCCTTCCCTTCTTCTTTTCTCAGGCTCTAGTTCTTAGTTTCTGTCAATGAAATGCTCTCTCTAGTGGGAACAGATTGTCACTGGCATTTTCCAAGCATAAACGAGCTTTGGAATTTGTATAGCTGTCATAGACTCTTAGAATGCCATCGCCCGCTGTGACCACAAAAGTCCATCCTTTTTACATCTTAGGTGAGGAATGGAAAGTGACTCAATAGACAGAAAGAGGCAGAGCCAGACTAGACCCCAGGGCTCCAGGCTTCTGGTCCCGAGCTCTCAGTGACATAGGGAGAATTGTCAACTAGGCTTTAAACCAAGGCACCAGCTCTGATTTCATCAAGAGGTTGTGGGATTTGCAGATCATCTGTTGCTGGTGCTGTTGTAAGAACAAGATTGTGGTGATGACAGGAGGTGTCTGCTCCAGATTAGTAATAGAACAGCCCTTCTGGAAATGCAGGGTTGGAGGGTGACTCTGCCAAACTGTAGTATCCAGTGCCCAGGGATCCAAATCCAGCCAAAACCAGGGCCAGCTGCTCCAGGGGAAGAAACAATCTGTTCTTTTCCTGCCCATCCGGGGAGCTGGGCATGTCCTGAGGCAGACACTGTCAGTTAGCACAGCTGCTCTCCTGAGAGGGAAGACTCTGTGAGTGCCCTCAAATTCCTGCATCCTTTTTCTCCTTGGCAACTGGTTAAATTATTTTTCCCAAAGATGATATGGTAGATGGATAACTTAGCACTACTTTTTAAAAATTATATGGGCAAATACAGATCTCTTCCTTCAGATAAACTATTGCTACATGGACCATTGACCCAGAAGAATCCAGAAAATATAGATGGACAAGATAATTTTGTATTTTATATTTTCTTCAACAAAAATGTCTGACAACCACTCCAAGAAAAGCTTTGTGAGAGGAGCTTAAAAGACACAAAGCAGAGCCATGATCCCTGTCCTCAAGGATCTGACTCTCTACTGGGTGATCATATTCACTTCCTATTTCTGCTTTAACAAATTCCTACAAACTTAATAGCTTAAACAGCACATTTTATCCTCTTACAGTTCTGGAAGTCAGAAGTCCAAAATGGATCTCATTGGATCAAAAAGGTTCTGGCAGGGCTGTGTTCCTTTTGGAGTCTCTAGGGCACAATCTGTTTTCCTGCTTTTTCCAGCTTCTGAAGGCCGTCCACATTCCTTGGCTTGCAGCCTCTTCCTCCATCTTCAAAGACAGCAATGCCCAGTCAAATCTTTCTCCCATTGCTATTTTTCTTGTTCTCACTCTTTTGTCTTTCTCTGCCAGTTTTATACACACTGTGGTAATTTTGGGCACATTAGGTCATCCAGGATAATCCCTTCATTTTAAAGCCAGCTGAGTAGCAAACTTAATTCTCCTTTTCTACGTAACATAGCCTAATGATAAATTCTGGATATTAGGTTATGACATCTTTGGGAGGCCATGATTCTGCCTGCTTTGGAGATTTAGACATGTTCCTAGGTAATCATTAAGCACTATGATTAGTGCTCTGATATGGGGGTAGAAGAGGCAATTATGGGAGCCTATAAGAAGAGCACCAGTATGAAAGGATGATGCAGTGGTGGGGCAGCAGTGAGGGAGTCTTCCTGGGAAAAGTGACATTTGAGTTCAGATTTTTAGCTTGTGTGAGAGTCTGGCCAAGAAAGGGGAAAAGACATTCTAAGAACAGGGAAAAGTGTACAAGAGAAGCATGGATATGGTGGCATGACAGGGAAAGAAACTATGGCGGGAGTGGTGGATGCTATAGGAGACTGGAAAATTCATGCACTGGAAGGTTCTGTTGGGAAATAGATGGCACTTTCAAAGAGGGTGATTAAAGAGCCCTTTAACAATATTTGAGTGAAGGAGATTTTGCAATGTTTGGGTTGGGTTAAGGGAAAGCAACAAGGAATGATGAAGTACCCCAGGATGGGCAGCAATCAGAAGTATCATGAAACCTAGGTCTGGGGGCAATGGGAAGGAGTCTCTATGAGATGATGGGAGTTATGACTATAGGGGGGCCACCCTGTGGTCTTTGATAGAAAAACACAGCCATGTGAAACCACAGCCTGGCAGGGAGAGATCCAGAGGAACACAAATTCCGATGCCTTTGCCTCCCACCTTCCAATCTGCTGCTCTTGCTTTTCATTGGTTAATCCAACCAGAAGCCAGGGGACAGGGGATCTTGGTGGACATAGTGCATGAAATTTAGCCCCATGCAACTCAGAAGAAAGTGACTCTGGAGGGGAGACTGCAGGGACCAGACAGGAGGACCTACTGTGTTGTGAATAAAGAATCTGAATTTTATACTGAAGGTCACAGGGAGCCTAAGAAGTATTATAAGTAGGTCAGTCAATGGTTCTTTGAACCTTTCTACAGGTTTGTTTACCATCCCATTCTCCACATTACCTTCATCCTGTAGGGTAAAGATTTTAATCTAGTCTCCATCTCTTATCTTTATCCCACCTCTCAGAACCTTGACAAGCTGATTTATACACTCTGTCAGCCAAAATATTAATGGCCAACAATGCCTTAATGTGCCACCTCCTTCAGATATGTTTAACTTTATTGGGAGCCTTCGGTCCCTGGATCAGTTAGTTATTGTCATAATTATGTTGTGTTACAAACCACTTCCAAAGTCTGGGGCTTCGAATAATAAGTATTTATTTAGCTCAGAAGTCTGTAGGGTGGCGATCTAGGCTGGGAAGTTTTTCTGGTCTCAACTGGGCTTGCTCACATATCTGGGGGTCATGTAGCCTGTTAGCTGAGGACTCACATTTCTTGGGATTTGCTGGTGGTCAAATGGTTTTTGACATGCTCTTCTCCCCATGTTTCACCCAGCCCTCCAGTGGGCCAACCTAGGCTGGTTCTGAGCACAGTGGTCCAGGTGCAAGAGCAGAATCAGAAATGTGCAGGCTCTTGACCAAGTTACTGCTTGTGTCACAACTGCCATCATCCTATTCGTCAAAGTGAGTCAGTGACTAAATAGACTCCACTTCTTTTTTTTTTTTTTTTGCGGTATGTGGGCCTCTCACTGTTGTGGCCTCTCCCGTTGTGGAGCACAGGCTCCGGACGCGCAGCCTCAGTGGCCATGGCTCACGGGACCAGCCGCTCCGCGGCATGTGGGATCTTCCCGGACTGGGGCACAAACCCGCGTCTCCTGCATCGGCAGGTGGACTCTCAACCACTGCGCCACCAGGGGAGCCCTAGACTCCACTTCTTGATGAGAGAAACTGCAAAGTCACATGGCAAACGACATGGGTAGAAGAACAAATAAAGAACTGGCACCAGTGATACAATCAATCTGCCAGTCATTTCTGGGTGCCTTAACTCAGGCAGCAGAGAATGATTTATTTATCAAATTATGTATTTGTTTATTATCAGAATCCCCCACTAAACCGTCAGCCCTGACACAGCACAGCTGTACCTTCAAGTGGCTGTAACATATGTGCTCACAGCAAATTTTCATTGAAGCCAGTAGTGAATGCTGCTGGGTTCACATGGGCATTATCCAAAGAATGGTCTTTATAAACCTATTCTAGTCCACCAAGTCCCCATAAGCAGACAATTGTCCCTGAAAATAAATAAGCACAAATGTGCTTTCCTCTTACACATTTAGTTCTGCTGTGTTTCTGTTTCACTTTCTCTTTTTCAGGTTTTGATCAAGCTGGGTGAACCTAGTCAAGGAAAAGCTGTCCCTCACTGGGGGCCTTTTCTCCCCTCATCACTCTCCACTAGGGCCTGGGGACTAGTTGACTCAGTTGTACAGTTTGGACAGATGACATCACTGAACTAAAGGGTATGATACCCCTGTTACGGACTGAATTGTGTCCCCTCTAAATTCATGTGTATTGAAATCCTAACCCCCAGTACTTCAGAATGTGACTGTATTTAAAGGTTGGGATTTAAAAGAGGTAATTAAGGTAAAATGAGTTCATGTAGGTGGGCCCTAATTAATATGACTGGTGCTCTTATAAGAAGAGGAGATTAGGACACAGACACACGTAGAGAAAAGACCATGTGAAGACACAGGAAGAAGAGGCCATCTACGAGTCAAGGAGAGAGACCTCAGAAGAAATCCTGACAACACTTGATCTCAGACTTCCAGCCTCCAGAGCTGTGAGAAAATAGATTTCTAGTGTCTAAGCCACCCAGTCTAAGCTACGTCGTATAGCAGCTCTACCAAATTAATACATCCCCTTTCTTACAAGGGAACAGCTTATTTGGAGGGAGGCTTATTTGGAGGGACTCTCCCAACCCCACTCCCAATGTGAGTCAGAGGAATCCAAGTTGACTGCCTGGAAGAGGCTTGCCCAGAGAGGAAGTGCCAAGCGTTACATGTACTGAAAATCTCATGGGACCCCTTCAGAGTGGCCCATGCAGGTTGAAGACAGATGGTGCTGGTCCTTTCATGTGGCCTTTCCAGGGCTCTGTAAGCAGTTCTAACTTGTTCTTGTAGGCTGATGCTAAATTCCATTCATTAGCAAGTTTGCCAGTGACCTAATTTTATTGGTTCCTCAGGAGCTCTTCTCTTGCTTTCAGGCCTCCGGTCATCTAAAATGTGGTGTCTTCAGCAAATTCACCCCTCTCATTATGTGTGATCCCTCTTCTAGGCCATTTAGCCCTTCTTGCAGCTCCTAATAAATAAATACTGACTCTAAGACCAAAACCCAAGAGGCCATACATTTAATTGCTTTCCATGCTGAGATAGAATCATTTATTAGCTCTGTGCAAAGCGCAGTGTTTGAAAACTCCAAACCACATGAAACGCTACAAGTTCTGAGTCAGAGCCTAAAGGAGAAACAGCCAACTCTCATCTGAACTTTGTTAGGCCTCATGACCTTTCACAAAACCTCAAAGCAAACATAATTCAGCCCCTGGATAGGCTCAAACTCTGAGCTGAGTCCTGTCGTTTGTTTGGTTTTGTAGCAGCTGCTTATATCACAAATCCACACTTCTGGTTAAAAAAAAAAAAAAAAGATCCCTGAGATGGCTTCAAACCAGTGTGATGTTCTGTTTTATTTTTGTTTTGTAATATGTCTATTAGTTGTGAAACTCAGACTTCTTTGGAAAGCTAGCTCTACAGAACAACCTGTGGGTTTAGAATTGCCAGGTAAATCGGGACCAGGAGATTTAAATGGAATTCAGTGAGAAACCAATTATCGTGAATCTGACTGGAATAACTGGTAGAGAAGGAATAGCTGGGAGGAGGAGTAGGGAGGCCAAAAGAGAATAGTTTTGTTTTGTTTTAAAGAAGGAAGGTTTGGTGCTGAGGCACTGTCTGGACACAGTGGATGCTTGGTAAGAATTTCCTGATGACCTCTTCAACTCATGTAATCTGTAGTTTCTGCTTGTCCTGAACTTAATTCAGACAGCCCTGACAAGAACTTTGCAGCCATTTCCATATCACCGTATATCCGTCCGGCCCTGCTGGACTGTTGCCCGGCTGAGTTAGTGTGGCTTGACAGGGAGCGCTATGATGAGAAGGAGGCCAACCCAGGGCTCTTCTTGCTACAACTGGACTGAGAAAGAGGAGGAATGTGGCAGACAGGAAGGGTTTGGACTTTGAGTCAGACATGTCCACTGGGTTGGGACAGTCGGTAATAGAAATTTGGTCGTATGGACTACATCCAATTCCTGGAGGTTATGGTGGTAGCCCAGACAAAGAAAGGTGACCAGAACAAAACCAGGGACTTCCTCAGGCAAGTGGAACCACACGCCACACCGCCATCTTAGCAGTCAGCCCAGGTTGGCCTGGTAGCAGATGGCTGCCCCAACCGTGGGCTTGGAGTTTGGGGGCAGGATTCTGATCAGTGTGTGTTAAAAGTTAGTTTGTGTAGAAGGGGAGGGTGAAGGTGGTGCAAGAGTGGATTCACATGGGATTCAGGGTGGGAACTTAGTTCTAACAGGTGCCCCCCTGTTAAACTGAGTCTCAAAATCAGGTAAACTCTTGTTGACTCGTCTATGAATTAGACCAGAACTACTTAATGCACTGCTCTTTTCCCTTTCCTCTTCCTCCCCCTACTCTCCTCTGCCACAGATGTATCTGGAAAGGTCTTGCAGCAGTGGAGGACATGAAGTCGTAGAAGCAGGGGATCTAGATCAGGTGGGGACTTGTAGGTCATTGTGAGACCTTGGAAAGTAAGAAGGCCTCCAACCACTTAACTCACTGTCTGCTCTTCTCTGCTTCAGCATCCCCCAATCCAAGCAGGACCCACAAAATGAGATTAGACACGTTTTCATATGTTTCAGGTGATATGTGAACCAAATCCAAATTATTTGCATCAGTAAACGTTTTGTAGACCATATTTTCAATGCGACCAAATTGCATTTGGTAAAGTTAATGGTTATAAGATTTTGTATCAGTCCTGCACAAGGGAACAAAAGAGTAAATAATATTTCAATCCCACTGTTTTGGACTTCCATATTGACCTCACATATATTTCATCTCTGTTTATGTACACAAGTATTTAAATATGAATTATACCAAAATTGATGGATTATTATTGAAAAAAATTTTAAGATCAATCTTTGTTAAATCAATCCAATTCTTTGATAACATTTCCATAAAAGAGTTAAACCATTTTTATTTTTTATTTTTGTTTGAATACAAGGATCATAATTAGAATCAATTAATTTTCTGGTTTGATTAATTTATTCTGGCTTAACTTTCACCTAGCTGTATATTCTGTGATTATGAGTTTTCCTTTGCAAAAGTGATTTCTACCAAGCTTATTTCTCAGGTCAAATTTAAAAAGATTTGATTCTTACATTCACTTTTAGCTAAAAAGCATTTTAAATTGTATGCAATTTTAGATACTGTTTTTTTTTTAGCATCTTTATTGGAGTATAATTGCTTTACAATGGTGTGTTAGTTTCTACTTTATAACAAAGTGAATCAGTTATACATATACACATATCCCCATATCTCTTCCCTCTTGCGTCTCACTCCTACCCTCCCTATCCCACTCATCTAGGTGGTCACAAAGGACCGAGCTGATCTCCCTGTGCTATGCAGCTGCTTCCCACTAGCTATGTATTTTACATTTGGTAGGGTATATATGTCCATGCCACTCTCTCACTTTGTCACAGCTTACACTTCCCCCTCCCCGTGTCCTCAAGTCCATTTTCTACGTCTGCGACTTTATTCCTGTCCTGCCCTTAGGTTTTTCAAAACCATAGTTTTCTTTCTTTTTTATTTTATTTTTTTTAGATTCCATATATGTGTTAGCGTACAGTATTTGTTTATCTCTTTCTGACTTACTTCACTCTGTATGACAGACTCTAGATCTATCCACCTCACTACAAATAGCTCAATTTCGTTTCTTTTTATGGCTGAGTAATATTCCATTGTATATATGTGCCACACCTTCTTTATGCATTCATCTTTCGAGGGACACTTAGGTTGTTTCCATGTCCTGGCTATTGTAAATAGAGCTGCATGAACATTGTGGCATACGACTCTTTTTGAATTATGGTTTTCTCAGGGTATATGTCCAGTAGTGGGATTGCTGGGTCATATGGTAGTTCTATTTTGAGATTTTTAAGGAAACTCCATACTGTTCTCCATAGTGGCTGTATCAACTTACATTCCCACCAACAGTGCAAGAGGGTTCCCTTTTCTCCACACCCTCTCCAGCATTTATTGTTTGTAGATTTTTTGATGATGACCATTCTGACCAGTGTGAGGTGATACCTCATTGTAGTTTTGATTTGCATTTCTCTAATGATTAGTGATGTTGAGCATCCTTTCATGTGTTTGTTGGCAATGTGTATGGCTTCTTTGGAGAAATGTCTATTTAGGTCTTCTGCCCATATTTGGGTTGGATGGTTTGTTTTTCTGATATTGAGCTGCATGAGCTGCTTGTAAATTTTGGAGATTAATCCTATGTCAGTTGCTTCGTTTGCAAATATTTTCTCCCATTCTGAGGGTTGTCTTTTCATCTTGTTTATGGTTTCGTTTGCTGTGCAAAAGCTTTTAAGTTTCATTAGGTCCCATTTGTTTGTTTTTGTTTTTATTTGCATTTCTCTAGGAAGTGGGTCAAAAAGGATCTTGCAGTTATTTATGTCATAGAGTGTCCTGCCTATGTTTTCCTCTAAGAGTTTGATAGTGTCTGGTCTTACATTTAGGTCTTTAATCCATTTTGAGTTTATTTTTGTGTATGGTGTTAGGGAGTGTTCTAATTTCATTGTTTTACATGTACATTTCATTCTTTTACATGAGTTTTCCCAGCACCACTTATTGAAGAGGCTGTCTTTGCTCCACTGTATACTCTTGCCTCCTTTATAAAAGGTAAGGTGACCATATGTGTGTGGGTTTATCTCTGGGCTTTCTATCCTGTTCCATTGATCTATATTTCTGGTTTGTGCCAGTATCATACTGTCTTGATTACTGTAGCTTTGAAGTATATTCTGAAGTTCGGGAGCCTGATTCTTCCAGCTCCGTTTTTCTTTCTCAAGATTGTTTTGGCTATTTGGAATCTTTTGTGTTTCCATACAAATTGTGAACGTTTTCGTTCTAGTTCTGTGAAAAGTGCCATTGGTAGCTTGATAGGGATTGCACTGAATCTGTGGATTGCTTTACGTAATAGAGTCATTTTCACAATTTTGATTCTTCCAATCCAAGAACACGGTATATCTCTCCATATGTTTGTAACATCCTTAATTACTTTCATCAGTGTCATAGTTTTCTGCCTACAGGTCTTTTGTCTCCTTAGGTAGGTTTATTCTTAGGTATTTTATTCTTTTTGTTGCAGTGGTGAATGGGAGTGTTTCCTTAATTTCTCTTTCAGATTTTTCATCATTAGTTTATAAGAATGCAAGAGATTTCTGTGCATTAATTTTGTATGCTGCTAATTTACCAAATTCATTGATTACCTCTAGTAGTTTTCTGGTAGTATCTTTAGGATTCTCTATGTATAGTATCATGTCATCTGCAAACACTGACAGCTTTACTTCTTCTTTTCCAAATTGGATTCCTTTTATTTCTTTTCCTTCTGTGATTGCTGTGGCTAAAACTTCCAAAACTATGTTGAATAATAGTGGTGAGAGTGAGCAACCTTGTCTTGTTCTGATTTTAGTGGAAATGGTTTCAGTTTTTCACCTTTGAGGACGATGTTGACTGTGTGTTTTTCATATATGGTCTTTATTATGTTGAGGAACGTTCTCTCTATGCCTACTTTCTGGAGGGTTTTTATCATAAATCAGTGTTGAATTTTGTGAAAAGCTTTTTCTGCATCTATTGAGATTATCATATGCTTTTCCTCCTTTGATTTGTTAATATGGTGTATCACATTGGTCGATTTGTATATATTGAGAATCCTTGCATTCCTGGGATAAACCCCACTTGATCATGGTGTATGATCCTTCGAATGTGCTGTTGGATTCTGTTTCCTAGTATTTTGTTGTGGATGTTTGCATCTATATTTATCAGTGATATTGGCCTGTAGTTTTCTTTCCTTATGACATCTTTTTCTGGTTTTGGTATCAGGGTGATGGTGGCCTCATAGAGTGAGTTTGGGAGTGTTCCTCCCTTTTTTGGAAGAGTCTGAGAAGGATAGGTGTTAGCTCTTCTCTAAATGTTTGATAGAATTCGCCTGTGAAGCCATCTGGTCCTGGGCTTTTGTTTGTTGGAAGATTTTTAATCACAGTCTCAATAACAGTGCTTGTGATTGGTCTGTTTATATTTCTATTTCTTCCTGGTTCAGTCTTGGAAGGTTGTACTTTTCTAAGAATTTGTGCATTTCTTCCAGGTTGTCCATGTTATTGGCATATAGTTGCTTGCAGTAATCTCTCATGATCCTACGTATTTCTGCAGTGTCAGTTGTTACTTCTCCTTTTTCATGTCTAATTCTATAGATTTGAGTCTTCTCCCTTTTTTCTTGATGAGGCTGGCTAATGTGTTTTATCAATTTTGTTTATCTTCTCAAAGAACGAGCTTTTAGTTTTATTGATCTTTGCTATCCTTTCCTTCATTTCTTTTTCATTTCCCTTTTATCTGATCTTTATGATTTCTTTCATCGGGCTAACTTTGGGGTTTTTTTGTTCTTCTTTCTCTAATTGCTTTAGGTGTATGGTTAGGTTGTTTATTTGAGATGTTTCTTGTTTCTTAAGGTACGATTGTATGGCTAAAACTTCCCTCTTACAACTGCTTTTGCTGCATCCCATAGGTTTTGGATCGTCGTGTTTTTGTTGTAATTTGTCTCTAGGTATTTTTTGGTTTCCTCTTTGATTTCTTCATTGATCTCTTGGTTATTTAGTAGTGTATTGTTTAGCTTCCATGTGTTTGTATTTTTTACAGATTTTTTCCTGTAATTGATATCTAGTCTCATAGCGTCGTGGTCAGAAAAGATACTTGATACAATTTCAGTTTTCTTAAATTTACCAAGGTTTGATTTGTGACCCAAGATATGATCTATCTTGGAGTATGTGCATGAGCACTTGAGAAGAAAGTGTGTTCTGTTGTTTTTGGGTGGAATGTCCTATAAATAACAATTAAATCCACCTTGTTTAATGTATCATTTAAAGCTTGTGTTTCCTTTTTTATTTTCATTTTGGATGATCTGTCTATTGGTGAAAGTGAGATGTTAAAGTCCCCTACTATGATTGTGTTACTGTCGATTTCCCCTTTTATGGCTGTTGGCATTTGCCTTATGTATTGAGGTGCTCCTATGTTGGGTGCATAAATATTTACAATTGTTATATCTTCTTCTTGGCTTGATCCCTTGATCATTTTGTAGTGCCCTTCCTTGTCTCTTGTAGTAATCTTTATTTTAAAGTCTATTTTGTCTGATATGAGAATTGCTCCTCCAGCTTTCTTTTGATTTCCATTTGCATGGAATATCTTTTTCCATCCCCTCACTTTCAGTCTGTATGTGTCCCTAGGTCTGAAGTGGATATCGTGTAGACAGCGTATATACAGGCCTTGTTTTTGAATCCATTCAGCCAGTCAATGTGTTTTGGTTGGAGCATTTAATCCATTTACATTTAAGGTAATTATCGATATGTATGTTCCTTTTACCATTTTCTTAATTGTTTTGGGTTTGTTATTGTAGGTCTTTTCCTTCTCTTGTGTTTCCTGCCTAGAGAAGTTCCCTTAGCATTTGTTTTAAAGCTGGTTTGGTGGTGCTGAATTCTCTTAGCTTTTGCTTGTCTGTAAAGCTTTTAATTTCTGTGCTGAATATGAATGAGATTCTTGCTGGGTAGAATAAACTTGTTTGTGGGTTTTTCCCTTCATCACTTTAAATATGTCTTGCCACTCCCTTCTGCCTTGCAGAATTTCTGCTGAAAGATCAGCTGTTAACCTTATGGGGATTCCCTTATATGTTATTTGTTGTTTTTCCCTTGCTGCTTTTAATATTTTTTCTTTGTATTTAATTTTTGATAATTTGATTAATATGTGTCTTGGTGTGTTTCTCCTTGGATTTATCCTGTATGGGACTCTCTGTGCTTCCTGGTCTTGATTGACTATTTCCTTTCCCATATTAGGGAAGTTTTCAACTATAATCTCTTCAAATATTTTCTCAGTCCCTTTCTTTTTCTGTTCTTCTTCTGAGACCCTTATAATTCGTATGTTGGTGCATTTAATCTTGTCCTGGGGTCTCTGAAACTGTCCTCTATTCTTTTCATTTTTTTTCTTTATTCTGCTCTGCAGTTGTTATTTCCACTATTTTATCTTCCATGTTACTTATCTGTTCTTCTGCCTCAGTTTTTCTGCTATTGCTTCCTTCTAGAGAATTTTTTTCATCTTAGAGCAAATTTTATTTTATTTTCAGCTTTGAATTATAATTGACAAATAAAATTGTTTGAGTTGAAAGTGTACAACATGATAATTTGATAATTGAGAAATGATTATCAAAATCTATATATCTAATACATCCATCACCTCATGTAGTTACCTTTTCTATCCAGTAGTAAGAATGTTTAAGATCTACTTTCTTAGTAAATTTCAAGGATAAAATACAATATTATTAACTATAGTCACCATATTGTACATTAGATCCTCAGGAATTTTTCATCATATAACTAAAAATTTGTACACTTTGACCAACATTTTTCCATTTCCCCCACCTCCCAAACACCTGGCAACCATTATTTACTCTCTTTCTCTATGAATTTGACTTATTTTTCTTTCAGATTCCAGATATAAGTGATACCATACTGTATTTGCCTTTCCCTGTCTGGTTTAGCATAATGCTCTCCAGGTTCATCCATGCTGTTGCAAATGGCAGGATTTCCTTCTTTTTACAGCTTAATAATAGTCTATTGTATGTATTTTATAATATATATTATATTATATATGCCACTATTTTTTTAACACCTTTATTCGAGTATAATTGCTTTACAATGGTGTGTTAGTTTCTGTTTTATAACAACGTGAATCAGTTATACATATACATGTATCTCCATATCTCTTCCCTCTTGCTTCTCCCTCCCTCCCACCCTCCCTATCCCACCTCTCTAGGTGGTCACAAAGCACCGAGCTGACCTCCCTGTGCTATGCAGCTGCTTCCCACTAGCTATCTGTTTTACATTTGGTAATGTATATGTGTCCATGCCACTCTCTTACTTTGTCCCAGCTTACCCTTCCCCCTCCCCGTATCCTCAAGTCCATCCTCTAGTAGGTATGCATCTTTATTCCCGTCTTGCCCCTAGGTTCTTCATGACCATTTTTTGTTTGTTTGTTTTTTAGATTCCATATATATGTGTTAGCCTGTTTTACTATTTCTGACTTACTTCACTCTGTATGACAGACTCTAGGTCCAACTACCTCACTACAAATAACTCAATTTCGTTTCTTTTTATGGCTGAGTAATATTCCATTGTATATATGTGCCACATCTTCTTTACCCATTCATCTGTCGATGGACACTTAGGTTGCTTCCATGTCCAGGCTATTGTAAATAGAGCTGCAATGAACATTGTGGTACATGACTCTTTTTGAATTATGGTTTTCTCAGGGTATATGCCCAGTAGTGGGATTGCTGGGTCGTATGGCAGTTCTATTTTTAGAGAATTTTAAATTTCACTTATTGTGTTGTTCATCATTTTTTGTTTACTCGTTAGTTTTCTAGGTTCTTGTTAAATGTTTCTTGTAGTTTCTCCATTCTACTTCCAAGATTTTGCATCATGTTTACCATCATTACTATGAATTCTTTTCAGGTAGACTGCCTATTTCCTCTTCATTTGTTTCGTCTGGTATGTTTTTACCTTGCTCCCTCATCTGATGTGTGTTTCTCTGTCTTCTCATTTTGCTTAACTTACCGTGTTTGGCGTTTCCTTTTCACAGGCTGCAGGTTCATAGTTCATGTTGTTTTTGGTGTCTGCCCCCAGTGGCTAAGGTTGTTTCAGTGGGTTGTGTACGTTTCCTGGTGGAGGGGACTAGTGCCTGTGTTCTGGTGGATGAGGCTGGATTTTGTCTTTCTGGTGGACAGGTCCATGTCTGGTGGTGTGTTTTGGGGTGTCTGTGGCCTTATTATGATTTTAGGCAGCCTCTCTGCTAATGGGTTGTGTTGTGTTCCTGTCTTGCTAGTTGTTTGGCATAGGGTGTCCAGCATTGTAACTTGCTGGTCGTTGAGTGGAGCTGGGTTTTGGCGTTAAGATGGAGATCTCTGGGAGATTTTCGCCGTTTGATATTTCGTGGAGCTAAGAGGTCTCTTGTGGACCAATGTCCTCAACTTGCTCTCCCACCTCAGAGGCAGAGGCCTGACACCCAGCCAGAGCACCAAGACCCTGTCAGCCACACAGCTCAGAAGAAAAGGGAGAAAAAAGGAAAGAAAGAAAAATAAAGTTATTAAAATAAAAAATAATTATTAAAATTAACTTTTTTTAAAATAATTAAAAAAAAGAAAGACGAGAGCAACCAAACCAAAAAACAAATCTACCAATCATAAGAAGCAATAAAAACTATGTTAAAAAACAAAAAAACAACAGAATGCTAGGACAAATGGTAAAATCAAAGCTATACAGACAAAATCACAGAGAGATGCATACACATACACACTCACAAAAGAGAAAAAGGGGGAAAAAGAAAAATATATATCTTTGCTCCCAAAGTCCACCTCCTCAATTTGGGATGACTCGTTGTCTATTCAGGTATTCCACAGATGCAGGGTACATCAAGTTGATTGTGAATGTTTAATCCACTGCTCCTGAGGCTGCTGGGAGAGCTTTCTCTTCTTTGTTCGCACAGCTCCTGGGGTTCAGCTTTGGATTTGGCCCCACCTCTGCGTGTAGGTCGCCTGAGGGCATCTGTTCTTCTCTCAGAGAGGACGGGGTTAAAGGAGCAGCTGCTTCGGGGGCTCTGGCTCACTCTGGCCGGGGGGAGGGTAGGGTATGGATGCGGAGCGAGCCTGCGGCGGCAAAGGCCAGCATGACGTTGCACCAGCCTGAGGCACGCCGTGCGTTCTCCCAGGGAAGTTGTCCCTGTATCCCGGGACGCTGGCAGTGGCGGGCTGCACAGGCTCCCCGGAAGGGGGGTGTGGATAGTGACCTGTGCTCGCACACAGGCTTCTTGGTGGTGGCAGCAGCAGCCTTAGCGTCTCAGGCCCGTCTCTGGGGTCCGCACTTTTAGCCGCGGCTCGCGCCCGTCTCTGGAGCTCCTTTAAGCAGCGCTCTTAATCCCCTCTCCTCAGGAGATAAAGAGGGAAGAAAAAGTCTCTTGCCTCTTCGGCAAGTCCAGACTTTTCCCCGGACTCCCTCCCGGCTAGCCGTGGTGCACTAACCCCTGCAGGCTGTGTTCACGCCGCCAACCCCAGTCCTCTCCTTGGGATTCGACCAAAGACCAAGCCTCAGGTCCCAGCCCCGCCCGCCCCGGCGGCGGGGGAGCAGACAAGCCTCTCCGACTGGTGAGTGCCGGTCGGCACCGATCCTCTGTGTGGGAATCTCTCCGCTTTGCCCTCCGCACCCCTGTTGCTGCGCTCTCCTCCGTGGCTCCGAAGCTCCCCCCCGCCCACGCCCCATCTCCGCCAGTGAAGGGACTTTCTAGTGTGTAGAGACATTTCCTCCTTCACAGCTCCCTCCCAGAGGTGCAGGTCCCATCCCTATTCTTTTGTCTCTCTTTTTTCTTTTCCCTACCCATGTATGTAGGGAGTTTCTTGCCTTTTGGGAAGTCTGAGGTCTTCTGCCAGCGTTCAGTAGGTGTTCTGTAGGAGTTGTTCCACATGTAGATGTATTTCTGATATATTTTTTGCCAGAAGGTGATCTCCATGTCTTACTCTTCCGCCATCTTGAAGGTCTCCAACCGATACTGTTGATTTTTTTAAATAAAACTATTTCTACCGAGTCTGTTTCCCATTTTTAATTTTTGAGTTTTTCATGTGTAACAAATTTTACCACATACGGTTAGTTTTATTTTTTGTTGATTATATTTTCCAAAAACATTTGATAAGAATTAGTTAAAGGATTGCTAGTTAAGTTTTTATTGGCACAACGGCCAAAAGCACAATCTTAGGAACTGGATGCAGGGCAAATTCTAAAGTGGGGTCAATGTCTTGCCCTTGTCTCACCCTGCCTCTTACCAGCCTGCCATGCTGTCCAAGCCCATTAAGCCTTTGCTTGCAATGAGACCTGTAAGGAAGACCCCTTATTAGCTCTTTGACACAGGTGCCTATTTCACCAATAGGGTGGGGTGGTGGGGAGCTGAGAAGGGAAGGTCTAAGAGACAAATGACTGCCTCATTATGACAAAATTCCAGAACAAAGCAAAAAATTGCATACTCCTTTGATGATAAATTTTGGCGCAAAATTATTGTTCCCACATTCTAAAGTTGCTAATCTGCATCTCTTTAATTAATCCAAAACTTTATGAGAACTTAACAGGCTAAGAAAACTGTTCTAAGCTCTTTAAGGAAAAGTCTAAAGTTTGCAGAATTGGAGTAAAGTGAAGGACTGGACCTAGAGGTTATCATATTGAGTGAAGTAAGTCAGACAGAGAAAGACAAATATATGATATCACATATGTGGTGTATAAAAAAAATGATACAGATGAACTTATTTACAAAACAGAAATAGACTCACCAACAGAGAAGACAAACTTATGGTTACCAAAGGGGATAGTGGGGTGGGGTGGTGGGGTGATAAACTAGGAGTTTGGGATTAACATATACACACTACTGTATATAAAATAGGTAAACAACAAGAACCTGCTGTATAGCACAGGGAACTATTTTCAACATCTTGTAATAACCTGTAATGGAAAGAATCCGAAAAAGAATATCTATATGTATATATGTATGTATATACATGCATAACTGAACAGTCTTTGCTGTATACCTGAAACTAATGCAGCATTATAAATTAACTATACTTTGATCTTAAAAAAAGGTAAAAAAAAAAAAAAGACTGACATAAGTGCAGAACACAGAGACTGTGAATTGTATGCAAAGAACAGGAACATATGGCCAGAAGACCTGGTTTCCAGTCCCAGTGTGTCTTCTTTCTATCTTGGGGGATCTAGGGCCATTTACTTGGCCTCCTGGAGTCTCAGTTTCCTCATTTACAAAATCTTGAACATCTCATGGGGTGGTTGTGAAGTATACAAAAGCTTACTGAGTGGTGGTCATGAGCTTGGGGAATGAATCCCTTTTCTTTTCACAAGAAAGCTTCCTGTCCTGTCCTGTCCTCTTCTCTCCCCTTCCATCCCATCCCTCTTCCTCCTCCTACTTTCCTCCTCCTTCACCTGGCCATACTTAATAGTCTTGGAGAAAGGTCTGGCCACACCAGAAAGATCAACTCATGGTTTAGGGTGGGGACTTTGGGTGATATGGTATCTGTGGACCTAGAGATTGACTTTATCCATGTGGGCAATCAATCAATCAATCAATCAATCAACTATGCTTATGTAATGAAGCCTCAATACAGTTCTGGACACAGAGGTTCAGCTGAGCTTCCAGGGGTGGCAACACTCAGTGAGTATTGTCACACAGCAATACTGGGACCTCCTGAGGACAATGGAAATGTCACAATTGGAACTCTCCTAGACTCTGCCATATGCAGCTCTTCTTTTGGCTGATTTTAATGTATTCTTTCCCTGTAGTAAATGCAACTGTGGATATAATAGCTTTCATTGAGCTTGTGAGTCTTTTTTTTATGGTGTCCATTTTAAATACAGTTTTATTTAAGACATTGCATTTTCCATTTACAATACAGTGCTTGTAAAGTGCAATGTTATTTCCTTTCCCTGTGCACACATTCCATGTTCAAGTATCAAGAATGTCCAGTTTACTACAGCAGCTCAACTTTAAAACTGCCATGGAATTTGCTACAAATTTGGGTCCTTTAATGTTGTGTGGAACAATGCTAAACCTATGCTAGGCTGGCTTAATCAACCTCTTCAATGGTGGGCCCAGAGGAGGCACCACCAGACGGTGGAGCTCCACCACCAGGGAAGCCCCCGGGCATTCCTCCTGGCATTCCTCCTGGCATGCCTCCTGCGCTCTGGTACAGCTTGGTAATGATGGGGTTGCAGACTTTTTCCAGCTCCTTCTGCTGATGTTCAAATTCTTCCTTCTCTGCAGTCTGGTTCTTATCAAGTCAGTTGATTATTTCATTACACTTATCAAGAATCTTCTGTTTGTCCTCATCATTAATCTTGTCTTGAAGTTTCTCATCCACAACAGTAGCTTTCATGCTGAAAGCATAGGATTCTAGAGAATTCTTCGAAGACACCTTATCCCGCTGCTTCTCATCTTCAGCTTTATACTTCTCTGCTTCCTGAACCATACGTTCAATGTCTTCTTTGCTCAAACGGCCCTTGTCATTAGTGATGGCAATCCTATTCTCTTTTCCTGTGTTCTCATCCACAGCAGAGACATTGAGGATGACATTGGCATCAATATCAAAAGTGACTTCAATCTGAGGAACACCACGGGTGGCAGGCGGTAAGCCTGTGAGTTCAAACTCGCCAAGCAGGTTGTTATCTTTTGTCATGGTATGCTCACCTTCATAAACCTGAATGAGTACACCAGGCTGGTTGTCCGAGTAGGTTGTGAAGGTCTGCATCTGCTTGGTGGGAATGGTGGTGTTGCGTTTGATGAGGACAGTCATGACTCCACCAGCAGTTTCAATTCCAAGGGAAAGAGGAGTGACATCCAACAGCAGCAAATCTTGAACATTTTCAGATTTGTCTCCAGATAGAATGGCTGCCTGGAGAGCTGCACCATAAGCAACAGCCTCATCAGGGTTGATGCTCTTATTCAGTTCTTTCCCATTGAAGAAATCCTGTAGAAGTTTCTGAATCTTGGGGATGTGGGTTGAACCACCCACCAGGACAATATCATGGATCTGAGACTTGTCTAGCCTGGCATCCCGAAGGGCTTTCTCCACAGGGTCCAGTATGCCACGGAACAGTTCAGCATTCAGTTCTTCAAATCAGGCACAGGTAATTAAGATGTAGAAGTCGATTCCTTCAAAGAGGGAATCAATCTCAATACTGGCCTGGGTGTTGGAAGAGAGAGTGTGCTTAGCACGCTTACAAGCAGTACGAAGGCGACGGACAGCCCTCTTGTTCTCACTGATGTCCTTCTCGTGCTTGCGCTTGAATTCTGCAATAAGATGGTTGACCATCCAGTTGTCAAAGTCTTCTCCATGTAAGTGGGTATCTCCAGCTGTAGATTTGACCTCAAAGATTCCATTCTCAATAGTGAGGATTGACACATCAAAAGTGCCACCACCTAAATCAAAGATCAGCACATTTCTTTCTGCTCCAACATTTTTGTCTAAGCCATAGGCAATAGCAGCAGCAGTCCGTTCCTTGATTCTAAGTACATTGAGCCCAGCAAGAGTTCCAGCATCTTTGGTAGCCTGACGCTGAGAATCATTAAAGTAAACGGGTACTGTGACAACAGCATTGGTAACAGTCTTCCCAAGGTAGGCTTCTGCTATTTCCTTCATCTTTGTCAAAACCATGGATGACACCTCCTCTGGATAAAAACCTTTTGTCTCTCCCTTGTATTCTTCTTGAACCTTAGGCCTGCCTGCATCATTCACCACCATGAAGGGCCAATGCTTCATATCAGACTGGACAACAGCATCATCAAATCTTCGTCCAATGAGGGGTTTGGCATCAAACACCGTGTTGGTGGGATTCATTGCAACTTGATTGTTTGCAACATCACGGATCAATCATTCGGTATCAGTAAAGGCGACATAGCTAGGTGTAGTTCGGTTCCCCTGATCATTGGCAATTATTTCCACCTTTCCATGCTGGAAGACTCCCACACAAGAATAGGTGGTGCCAAGATCAATGCCAACTGCAGGTCCCTTAGACATGGTTGCTGGAGTGCAGGCCCGGGTCCACTGGAGGAGATAACAGCAACCTATAGAGCTGCCGTCACGTTCAGCAAGCTGTGAGTCTTTCTAGTGAATTATGGAATCTGAGGATGGTTTTGGGAAACCCTCAAACTTAGTTGTTTTCAGAAATGAGGGCGATCTTCTCTCTAACTTTGTAGTTGGACCTTAACTCCTTGCCTTTGGAGTCAAAAGCCTTATTTAGCATTGGCAGTTGGGAGGAGTGTGCTCTTACCTTACAGTTTAGCTAACTCCAGGTACCATCCCCACTATTTATTACTTCTTCCTCAAAATTCTGAAAAAACCTTGTATCATCTTTGTCATCTTTCGTGATTTTGGTGATTTTGGGAATGGAAGAAAGAAAAGAAATATTTGTCAGGTACTTATTTGTTTTGCGCTGTGGGTGAAATGCCATTGAAATTGTGCAGTTTAACTTCCTTCAGGGAGATGTAAAGAAAAGTTTGCCCTTGTTACTTGTATGGTTAATTCGCTCCACAAATGCTTGTGTCAAGGCATTGTTCTAAATGCTTTATGTGTATTAACTCATTTGATATAATGACTGTTGAGTCATTATATGACTCAAAAGACTTTATTATTATTATTTCCATCATCACACAAGTGAGCAAACTGGGGCCACGGCAATGAAATAACCTGCATAAGCTCCCACAGCCAACAAATGATTGAGCCAGGCAGAAACTCAGGCTCCAGAACTGTAGCCCCTTTGTTATTGAGGCTGTGGATTAAAAATCTCGAGTCTTAGATTAAAAGACGCCAAGTCTAGTGGGGAATACAGACTCATAAGCAAACAATAATATTATCATACAAGTTCTACAATAGAGTGCAGAAGTGGGAGGAACAAATCTGAGTTGCTTCAACTGGAAAATTGACATAGATTTTACTTAGCCCTCTTCCTTGTGCTTCAGAACCAGTCCACCTCCACATCTGTCAATTCTACCCTCTACCTCACCCCAAATTATCTGGAAGCAATTCTTTGTTGCAAATATCTTTTCCCAGACTGTAATTTGTCCTTTAACTTTGTCTGCGATGTCTTTTGTTAGACAGAAGTCTGAAAATTTAATTTAAAATATTTTTATATCACCCTACTGCAAGTAATAAAGACATTATATTTTCTTCCAAAAATAAAAAAAAAAATTGCTCTTCACATTTAGGTGTTAGGTACACCATTTGTTAGATCTTGAATTTACTTTTGTGCACTGCATGTGCTAAGAATACCGTTTTATATTTTTTCCCCTTATAACATTGGCTCAGCTCCAATGATCTGCAATCCATGTATTATTTATGGTCTATTTCTGGGTTTTCTATTCTGGTCCTTTGGTGTGTCCATTTTCACAGTAAAAAACACACTTAATTCACAAACATAATTTTACAACAACAAATTTAACACAAAATTAATAAATAAATGTAATTTTATAATAATATAGATATAATAAAAATATCATAATTATAACTTTATGTTAAAGCTTTATATTAGATAGAACAAATGTTCCTATCTTGCTCTTAAAAATTATCTTGGTTATTCTGGTCCTTTTCCTTGAGAGAGGACAGCTTAAGAAATGTATCCACATATCAGAGACTCACACACATCCACACATACACAAATATGTTGAATTTTGATCGATGTTCCATTGATTTTATAGATTATTTGGGAGATTTATAATTTTACAATATTGGATCTTCCTGTCTTTGAACATGGTATTCCACTTATTTCAGGCTTCCTTAATGTTTTCCAGTAGTTTTCTAATTTTCTCCATATAGTTTGTGTACACCATTTTTTCGACTTTTTTTTTCTGTAGGTAGCTTATTGTTACCTTAAAGTTACCTCTGTACACCGTATGTTTTTTGACTAATGTTTACTAACAGTTAGATATTGGTATAAAGAAATGCAATTGATTTTTATATGTCATTCTATATCTAGCTCCCTTACTCAGCTCTCTTATTAAATCTGATAACTTGCTTATCAATTGCTTTGAGTTTTAAATATAAATATGTTTTCTGTGAATTATGGTTATCTTATTTTTATTTTTCTAATCCCTATGCTTCTTATTTCTTTTTAGTTTCTTATTGCTTTGGTTAAGACCTCCAGTGCAAAATCAAAGAGAAGCAGAGGTAAAGGGTGCCATGATTTCCTCCTGCTGGTGTTACACCTTGTACAATCCCCTCTCCTTGAGTGTAGGTGGGACCTGGCACTTGCTTCTAGACAATAGAATCTGCCACTCCCATGATTAAGTAAAATTAAAAAAGTAAAAAGTTAACTAAATTAACTTAGTTAATAGTTATTTTAGTTAATTGATATAGTAGTTAATTTTAGTCAATTAAAAAGTTCTTGTGGAGAATTTAAAATTAAAAAATTCTCCTTGTGAGTTTGAAGACATAAGCTGCCATGTTGTTGTGAGATGGTCACATAAGAAGGAATTGCAGGTGGCCTATAGGCATGTACCTAGCCAGTAAGAAAATGGAACCTCAGTCACACAACTGTAAAAATATGTAATCTCACTTCGTTGTGGTGTGTAATTCTTTTTATTTATTATTGGATTCGATTTGTTAATATTTCATTGAAAATTTTTCCATCATATTTATGAGGGCTGTAGTTTTCCTTCCTTGTAATGTCTTTGTCTGGTTTTGGTATTAGGGTAATACCTGCTTCATAGAATGAGTTAGGAAGTATTCCTTCTGCTTCTATTCTCTGAAAGAGATTTAGTATAATTTCCTCCATAAATGTTTGTCAGAATTCACTAGGAAACACATCTGGGCATGGTACTTTCAGTTTGGGAAGGTTATTAATTATTGGTTCAATTTTTTTAATCGATATAGGCCTGTTCAGTCTGTTTTCCCTTGTGTGAGTTTTAGATTGTGTCTTTTAAGGAATTGGTCCACTTCATCTAGGTTATCTAATTTCTGGAGATAGAGTAGTTAATAGTATTTCTTTATTATTATTTAATTTCCGTGGGATCTATAGTGATGTCTCCTCTTACATCTCTGTTATTAGTAATTTGTGTCTTCTCTCTTTTTCCTTCCTTAGTCTGGCTAGAGGCTTATCAAAGAACTATTGATCTTTTCAAAGAACATTTTTTGTTTACATTTATTGTGTCTCTACTTTTAATAATTATTAAGTAGTAGTTTCTTTCATTCTTTCTAAATCAGTCTTGAATTTCTTTTAAAAGCCCAAACTTAGTGTGAATTTAGCACTTGTGTTTTTGTTGTCAAACATATGCAGAAGCCTGCCTGCAATTTATACTCATATAGTTCTCATGTGCACAAATGATTCAGTGGTCACATTATGTATTTAAATACTCACCTCCTAATCCCTAAGGCACTGACTTCACTTAAAGTTGCTATAATATCTAATTAATCTTTGTAATATCCTTCATTTTGAGCTCAAATAATTTTTTTTTTCTGGCTAAGAACCAGTTTAAGAGATGTGACCAAAATGTACCTTGTCATAAGCAGGGGTGTCTAAAATACATGTCATATTTTCAATAATGGACTTAGCTCACAAAATGATCATCTCTGCCACATCACTTTTTAAGACTCGAGAGAAAATAATAGGAGTATGCTGTCTGCTGTCCAGCACCTGATTATTGAACAAATAATGTTCCAAGTATGTCATTTATCACAGAAGTAATTTTTTAAAAAACTTTATATGCTACTGAGTTCCCTGAAATCTACTATATAATTGAATATCTTAATTTTTCCTCCCAGAAAGAGCCCTTAGAGATTATTTAATTCAATCCCCTCCTTTTATGTTTAAGGAAATAGTGTCAGAGGAATAAATGATGTGCTCCAGACCATAGAGCTGAAGCCTGATTAGGTTTCCCTCGCCCTAAGCTCTGCTCATTAAGGAGCCCTGAATAAGTCTTAACTGTGACTAACCTGTCCCCATGCATGTTGCTTTACCTGAAGGAAGTGTGGGGTTTCCAGGGTTAGCTGCTGGTATGCACGCTTGTAATCAGTGCATAGGAGTAGCTGCTTCCATAGAGCATGTGCCACATACAGCCTGTCCTTCTTCATAAGAAAAGTTCTTGGAACTGAATTCCTATGTTCCAACTTGATTCTCAAATACTTGCAATTTTGCAGTACTGGTTGATAGGACCATGAACTTTGTTCCTAGAAGATTCGAGCTCTTCAAAAGGAATTTCAACCAGGCCAACGTGTTCATCATATTGTCTGGTGTTTTTAATAATGGGTGATAAAGACCTTTTCTAAGTGAAATCTCAGCTTGACCTGAGATTTTGGTATTGTCTGGTTTGTCTGGTTTTGGTATTAGGGTAATACCTGCTTCATAGAACCAGACAAAACCTGTCTCAATGCCCTGTCTCATTGTCATTTGAGACAATGCCCTGTCTCAAATGCCCTGTGGGCACATGTACCACATCTGCAATTTTGCTGGATCCTATAGAGAGTCTAAAACCGTTACAGCCCTGTTCATCTTCTCTTTCATTTAACAACCAGAACTGAAGAGTCTGGCAAAAGAAGAACTCCTTTAAGATTTTCCCTTGCCCGTCATCTGTGTCCTCTTGTTCTGGGTCTTGTACGTAGGAACTTTTTGGACAAAGAACCACAGACCAACACATTTCAGAAGGCATTTTCCTGATATGATTCCTGGGCATGCTCTGATAACTTACCCCAAACACTTATTGGGCAATGGGGCTCAGCTCCTGAGTTCTAGTCCTGTAATTGACAAAGCCAAACTTCTGTTGTGTCCCACATGTTGCTGTGGCTGTCCATTTTGTGTGTGTGTGTGTGTGTGGTACGCGGGCCTCTCACTGTTGTGGCCTCTCACGTTGAGGAGCACAGGCTCCGAACGCGCAGGCTCAGCGGCCATGGCTCACGGGCCCAGCCGCTCAGCGGCATGCAGGATCTTCCCAGACCGGGGCACGAACCCGTGTCCCCTGCATCGGCAGGTGGTCTCTCAACCACTGCGCCACCAGGGAAGCCCTGTGGCTGTCCATTTTTATAGAATAACTGCTCCTCAATGCCTAATTTCATGGTTTCCTCTGCTGTAAATAACCACAGAGGAGAAGAATCTAAAGCAAATACAGTAAGGCTGCTTGTTTTGACCAAATTGACAATTAATTAATTCCACCTGCTAGAAGTTGCAGTCAACATCTGCAGCAAGAGCAGCATCTTCTGGATGAACAGAAGAAATGAAAAAAGTGGGGAATGGGTCTGAGATCTTGGTGCGTAGGCTTCATGGCTGTGTATCCAGGGACTGATATTTATTTCCAGGTGTATGTAAGAAACTCTCAGACAATAAGAGCTAAACAGCACTCGTGTATGGGAGAGTAGGAGGAAAGCTTTAATTACATCTATCTTCAAATGCAAGATGGAGATGGAAATCTCAGCACCTGGTATATTTCAGAAAGCGTGGGACGAATGGCCACCTCCATTGTGTTCATGTGTATGCCTTTCAAGAGAACCACATTTCCAGCAGGAGTTCCTGTGAACATGAAAGAATCCACAGGAGAGGATTCCTTTCCCATAGCATGTGTGCATGTGAGTGACACTGAACTTGAATTGAGAATGGAGGCTGAAAAGGCAAGACAACAAGATCGAAGAGGAGCTATGCCAAAGCTGGATATGGCTGACTGTTTATGACAGTGAGATCACCACTCCCCCTCCACACTGCCTTCATTAGCCTCTACTAATTGTAGATGCATCTCCTGGGAGAAATTTCTCTTTTTTATTTATAATTCCAATTGATTGAGAGACTGAACTCATACACACATGCACACACACAGCATCTCCTCTCATTACAGAGAAGCTCATTCTCATGGCCTCCACCTTTGGGGCAGGGACGGTGATGCCTCAGCTTCCTGGTGAACCTTACTCATGCTGTGTGGTGGCCTTGTGCTCTGTCCCTGTGGAGCAGCTGCTGCGTAGCAGTGCATAATTCTTGGGGCCGTGACTTGTTTTTCTTTCATTTATTTTACTTCCTATATTCTTCCTTAAATGAAGAAAAAAATCTTGGCATATGGCCTATCTTAAAAAAAAGCTGTTCTGGTTTCCATTTCTAAGAGAATTTTGGCAGTAAAAGTCACAGTGCTGGATATTTTACTGCATATATCAATCAAACACTGTGCATATGGAAACAGTCCTATCTAGATAAACCCTCAGAGCAATCACTGTTCACAAGAAGCCATTTTGGAAAAAGGATTTTCTAACCCCAAGTGTAGCAAAAAATAAACCTATAAGGAATGGGAAAGAGGAATGTTTCAATGACTGAGAGGAATGATACACTTTTCTAGTTCATAAAAATAAAGATGGTCACTCGGTGGCAGTCAGGTTTGATAAATCTTATTTTTAAAATCAGGAATCCACTGTTTGCAAATCCAGACACCAAATTCAAACCATTTTAATAAAAATAAAAGGGGATTTATTTTAAACATTCTTCGTTCTCTCAGGGAATTTAAGGAAGAATTGAAGACTCCAGCTATAGAAATGGCCGGGATGCAGATGGGACCCCTTTACAACTGGAACAACCTCTCATGCTGCTGCTTGGCTTTCTCCATGGGGCAGAAACAGTGGCATGAGTTTCCCTCTTCACCAATGAGAAGAGACTGATCTAACTCCTTCTGTCCCAAGTCCAAATGTGCAGTGTGGGACTTGCTGGCACAGTTTGATACGGGTTCTCACCTCAGAACAACCTGCTGTAGCAGGAGAGATGGGACACTAGATGGGCCTCATTGGGATCTGGTGCCCACCTCTGGGTCAGTTGACTCTGGGTGCAAGGTGGGGGTCATACTGCACTTACATGGAAGTTCCCTTGATAGCCCTGTGGATCCAGGAAAGACTGAGCAGAAAATACCATAGGTGTTGTGTACACAGCTCAACACTATTTGGAGAACTGCCTTTTAGTGCTTGTTTTCCTTACAACTTTGCTGATTATAGGAAAATAATGTTTCCTCAACTTAGTGTGGAATGGAACCGACATTTGTGTTTGTGCCTGGGGGATATTTTTGGCCCTAAGAGGTTAGGCTCACACTCTCCCCAGAGTGAGCTCTGATGGCATTAAATATAGGCCTTAGTAAGAACCAGATACAAATGGATGTTAGCCAACATCATGGCTTGAAGAGTATTGTGTTTCTTCTAATTAAATGTTCTTAGGCAGCAGCTGGACTGAGAAAATGCTCGAATCAAAGGTCAGCATCTTAGAGTATGCTGATTTTCATTGAACTGTGAGCTGGGATTCATTGCCACACACCTCTTCCTGTCACTTGTGAGTTACTGCTCTCTGCTGTTTCCATCTTTATTAAGTGTGGTCAACATGGCACATTCTCAACACACTCCATTCCCCTTATGACTCTATGCAAACAAGGATGGGCACATTGGTATAAACATTTGAAAGCTTCTCATCCCTAACTTGAAGATTATCAGGGTGACTGGTTAATAATTCCCAATTTGCTTTATTATAGGAACATTCATTAGAATCATCGAAAGCAATGCAATATTCTAATAATGTCAGCAGGAATACTGGTCAAGGTCTTCTATTCTGTAGGAAGAATTTGCATTAACCTAATCACATATAGAATTCTTAAAGATATAGCAAGGTTGGGAAGAAATACATTGGGAATTCCCAACTACTTCTACTGCCTACATTCACAGGCAATGCAATCACACTTCTGAGGAGGAAGTGGACAGAGGCACGTGAATCAACAAAGGAAAAAAGTCAACAAATACCTTGTGAAAATATTGTGTAATATAAGAAATGGTAAATTGTTCATTAAAGGTAAAAAGACAAAAATTTGTGTAAGATAAAAACAGTTAACTAAAGGGATCCGAAGTACATTTTTGAAAGCATCTGTTTTGTGTTCTCAATAAAATTCTCAAAAACGTGTCCTCTATCAAACAAAAGAGGAAAGAAAAGATGATGAGACAATAGACTAAGATGAAAAGAGAGCTGCTTAGGCTGTAGGAAGAGATTTAAAAGGCTCAATGAGATAAAGGTAGTAAAGAAATTTAGATGCTTCATACATTTTTAACTTGATATCATAAACTTAAACATTTGCAAAGGATCTACTTTATACTGCATTATGAACGTTGGTATTTCAAAACAAAAATATGCCATCATTATTTAAATTGTGTCCAATGTACTCTAAATGGCTTAATTATTTCTATAATGACTGTTATCTGCTTTAAAAAAAACGTTGAACATGCTCATCTTTAACAGGTGAAAATTTAAAGTATTTCCTCCCATTTTCATTTCACTTTTCCTTTCTCTATAGGGTTTATATTAATATAACATAATTTACACATGGATTTTTTTAATCGAACTTCATATTTTCAACACCAGGAATATGAATATATATTTAAATGTAAACATTAAAAATTTTTCTATAACCACAGGCTCTGAAAGTTACACAAATTTTTTTCTAGTTTGAGCCGTCATTAAATTGTTGGTTTCCAACTGATCAAAATAATATAAATGTATCACACATTTTAACAGTATCATATATGAAGTATCACATATGGAGTATGATTTTATGGGAATGCAGTTCTTAAAGAGATGGTTAAGGCTATTTATCTTTTTGTCAATCAGTTCATATGATCATGGATGACTGTTGCTTATTTTTAGAATGATAAATGATTCAGTATCCATTCCATCTTTATTTGTATAGATGAAAACAAGGAGAACTCTTGTTTGCACAAATAGGAATAAAAGAATTTTTGTTGTAGCAATGTCATGTATGCTTTCAATCCCTGCTGTCTTATACACTCAAAGTCACATAGCTACCAACCATCAAAACTTATTTGAATTATCTAGGATCTGATAAATCCATAATATCTTCTCATAATTTTGTTGAAGGCAAAAAATCAGAAACCATATGACATGCAACACTATGTACTACCCAGTAATTCGAGTGCTTTCCTTTATCAACATCTACACCAGTACCTCAAACTGTCCCTTTGTCACCCTGGAGGTTTTTATTTTATTTTTTTAACATCTTTATTGGGGTATAATTGCTTTACAATGATGTGTTAGTTTCTGCTTTATAACAAAGTGAATCAGTTATACATTTATATATGTTCCCATATCTCTTCCCTCTTGCATCTCCCTCCCTCCCACCCAACCTATCCCACCCCTCCAGGCGGTCACAAAGCACCGAGCGGATATCCCTGTGCCATGCGGCTGCTTCCCACTAGGTATCTACCTTACGTTTGTTAGCGCATATATGTCCATGCCTCTCTCTCGCCCTGTCACCCTGGAGGTTTTTAAACCCTAGGCCAATGAGCCTGTTTCAGTTACTATTGCTGCATAACTTCCCTCAAACTCAGAGACATAAAACAACCACTTTGTTGTGTTTACAAATTCTGTGGGTAAGGAATTTGATCAATGTGTAGTAAGGTCTTATTTCTCCTCCATGATGTCTGGGTCTTCAGATGAGAAGAACAAAAGGTTTGGATGACTCTAAGGCTTGGGACTGGAATTATCTGGAATTTCCTTGACTTCTATGTTCAGTGCTGGGCTGGATGACTAAAGGCTGAACTCCGTTGAAACCATCCATCAGAGGGCTCACATGTAGCCTCTCCATGTGGCTTGGGCTACAACATCATGGCCAGAGCAGTGAGAATTCTTATAGGACTAAGGACCAAGGCAAGTATTCCAGCAAACAAAACAGAAGCTTCATTGTCTTTTATGACCTAGCCCTGGAAGTCATCCCTTCTGTTGTACTCTATTGGTCAAATAGAGTCATAATCTAGCCCAGATCTAAGAGGAGGAGATAAAGACTCCACCTCTCTATGAAAGGAATGTTGATGAACTTGTAGCCATTTTAAAAAACTGCCACAACACCTTATTAAGATTTGGATGAGTGAGAGATTTGTTTCTTTCCTAAAGTGGGAGAAAGGCAATTATGAAAAGGAAGAAAAACCTCATGATGTCTTGACAGTATGTCTTTTCCTAGGTAGATCAGTTTTAGGAAAATTTACATGTATAAGCTGAACATCTGGAAATTGGTACTGTTAAAGCTATTCTTCCCTCATATATATTGAAAAATCTTTCCATACAAACAGGGTTATATGCACTACTGCAGTTTCGACAAAGCTGATTTGGATGTATTCTAGTATGATTTTTAAATTACACAAACATCTCACCATGAAATAAACAACAACAACAACACAAAAATTGCTTTAAAATAAAAGGAAAGAAGAAAGAAGCCTGGTATTGAATTTCTGTTTTGCAATACTAAATGCTAGAGGGCACGGGATTTCCCTGGCTACCCAGTGGTTAAGACTCCATGCTCCCAATGCAGGGGACACGGGTTTGATCCCTGGTCAGGGAACTAAGATCCCACATGCCACATGGCATGGCCAAACAAAACAAAACTAGGGGACGGTGAAACACTAAATACAGGACTTAAAAGGAAATGGTTGAGTTTCAAGCATTCTGTACTCAGCAAATTGTGACATAAGAAAGAAATTCCAAGGTAAGAAAGAGCTCAGAAAATAAATCATTTATGTATCTTCCAGAAATAAACACCCACAAACACTAATAGAAGATGTGTTTGAACTTATCAAGTGAGTATAAGAATAAAATCTCAAGAATGGGGATATCAGGAATGATAGCTTTGGTGGTGGCTGCATAGCTTTTGAATCTTCATGAATCCCCACATAAAAATAGAGTATGTAGATAGAAAAGCAAAATTCATGGAAATAATTTACAGAAAAACTAGGTGACAAGATATCTCCGAAAACCAAATATAAGTGAGTGGTAATAAACCATCATAGCCACAGATTGTATGTTATCTACATCTGTGCTAGAGAGCAGAGGGATCTGTGAGTGGGAGAATGAATAGCCCAAGTCATTCACAGGGAGGCTAAGTCAGTTGATTTGAGAAAGTAGATAAATTGGGAAGGTTTTTGCCACCATGGTAATGGAGGAGTGGAAGAGGCTCACTGTAAGTCTAAAGTGGGTGAAGCAGGGTATCTCATGTAACCTCAAAACAGACCCACTAGGACTCCTTTTAGGCTAGGTCTCCACACCAAGGAGAAACTGTAGGGAGGAGAAATGTAGAGGCAATAGAGCCCAGGAGTGTTTAAAAAGTGAGCCACCATATTTTAAAATACTATACAAAAACAATAGAAGAGGTTGTTTCGTGCAGCTAGAATAGCCCTCTGAACCAAGCTTCCTTCTAAAAGTTCAGAAAAACTAAATTCACATGAAAATAAGCAACAGAAAAGTACTGAGGCCAAATTCCATGCAAAGTTATTATAGGAAAAAAAAAGAGATTAAAAAGTAGAATAACATCCCACAGACAAAGAAAGCATGCCAGAGAGCCATGTTCAAAAAACAGATAAAACTGTAATGGGTTCTTTCAAAACAAACCAAAAGGATTAAGAAAGTGATACTGGCATGAAAGAATAACATTAATACTAATTAGAAAACCTAAGAAATGAGATGACAGATTCACTAAAGAATTAAAAACATAGGAAAAACATTTTAGAAATGACTAAAGTAGAAGGAAAATAAGAATGAATAAACACAACAAATGTCTAAGGTGAAATAAAACATGAAAAGGAGGAACCATCAAAATCAAGAGGAGGAAAGAGACAATAAAAAGGTTGAGAGAAAATGGCAAATATTGAAGATTGGAAAAGAAGATCCAAAATGCTGATAATAGGTGTCTCTGATGAAGGGAAGGAAAGGAAGAGAAAAATAATGAGGGCTATAATTCAAGGATATTTTGCTGAAATAAAATAATATTTTAAATAACATTTTGCAAGAGTACATTGTATACTTAAGAGGAACGACCAAGACACATTCTAGTAGAATTATTGAACATTTCAGACAAAAAAAAAGTTCTTTCAGTATCTAGGCAAAAATAGCAAGTAACTTACAAGGGAAATGAAACTAGATTATCACTGGACTTTTTGACACTAACACTTGTGTCAGAAAAAAATGAAGTAACATATTTAAGATAGTCAAAGAAAGAAAATATGAGCCAAGAATTTTATGTCCAAGAAAATTGGCTTTCAAATATAAAGGATACAGAAACTGTTATCAATGTTCAAGAACTCAGGAAATATTGTTCCCATGAGATTTTACTAAGGAATTTACCAGTAAACAAGCGTCAGACAAGCAATATGTCTAGTGAAACCTTGATGTAAAGACTTGTGGTAAATATTAAACGTCTATTTACTTGAAGAAATAAGACTAAATGAGGTTTAAAAGGAAGAAATTATAATATGCAATAGCTAAATTAGCTGAAAATACAGATATAATCCAATCATTTAAAAAATGGAGGAGAATACATGCAAACAAAATTTTTAACTGTTTTCAGGAATTATAATTGGTGGTGGTAATATTAAGTTGTTATTCTAAGACTGTTGTAAGTGAAGAGTGGATAAAGCAAATGAGTGTGCGATATTTTAATTCTATCATCACTTGTGTCTTTGAGAACTAGGATTCTTGGAGTGGAGTAAAGGAGATACAGATATTATATAGAAGAGGTTAAACTAAAGTCTTGTAGATTTAAATTTGAATTAGAAATACCAGTATGATCTTAAAAAATATTTTAATATATGTAAAATATATAGATATAATTAAATATAAAATTATTTTATGTATCATGCTAAACAGCATGAAAACTGTCAAAGATTAGTAGAATGTAAAAAAAACCAAACTTTCATAGCTAATTAGAAGAGAATCCTACTAGTCAAAATTAGAACATTTTGAGCTTTTTTAAACCAATTTATTGAGAGATAATTAGCATAGAAAATTAAGTTTTATTAAAGACAAAAATTGTAATAGATCAAAACCCATCTAATATTTTTAAATCCATGGACTATTTTTTGACAAACCAATTGGTCACCTGCTGAGCATGACAGGGAACAAATTCATTAACTTGAAAACTGGGTGAATAAAATAAAAGAATCAAGAGTTTATCCTCTATGAACTGTTTCTCTGTATGAACTGTATTACAGAGTAATCAAATGGTGGATGAGGGGAAACACCTTCTTATAAAATTACTTCAGCTAATAAATGAAAACAAAATGTTAGAATTTAATGTTATCATACTTCAGCCTATAATGCTGATCATCAATGGCTATTATCATAAGAGGAGAGAAATCAGACATTACATGCCTCCGATTTTCTTACTAATGGGATTGAATTTGTCTCTGGATCTCTGCTCACATGCAGGAGACACAAAGGATCGAAAACATGTTGAACTGCTCCATGAGTATGTGATCAGCAAAAACAGGCTATGGGAAACTCTATAGTTTAAAATCTTTGGTTCTTCAACACGTTAATTGTAAGGAAAATAAAGAATGAAGGGGGAAAATGAAGTTTAAAAAGACTTAAAAGACAGATGGTGGACAAGACCAAAGGATGCACACTTGGGTGAGAAAATCCTAAAGGCATGCAAGAAAGTGATTATAAGAAAACTCTGGATGGAGTTATTTTTGGACTGTGACTAGAATGGGACATGTGGAGAGTTTTCTGGGGTATTACACAAGGTACTGTTTCAATATTTGAGGTTTCTTTTAAACATCTTTATAGGAGTATAATTGCTTTACAATTATTTACAATTGCAGGACAGGAATAAAGATGCAGATGTAGAGAATAGACTTGAGGACATGAGGGGGGAGGGGAGATGAAGTGAGAGAGTAGCATTGACATGTATACACTACCAAATGTAAAATAGATAGCTAGTGGGAAGCAGCTGCATAGCACAGGGAGATCAGCTCAGTGCTTTATGATGACCTAGAGGGGTGGGATAGGGAGGGTGGGAGGGAGACATAAGAGGGAGGGGATATGAGGATATATGAATACATATAGCTGATTCACTTTATTATACAGCAGAAATAATCTTTGAGTCTTAAACATTGATACTTAGAGATATATAGGCTACTAGAATTTTGTACCTCTTACTCTCCCTTACCTATTTCTTTCCTCCCCCTCGCTCCATCCCCTCTGGCAATCACCTGTGCATTCTCTGTATCTATAACTCTCTTTCTGTTTTATTATGTTTGTTCATTTGTTTTGTTTCTTTAGATGACACATATAAGTGAAATCATGTGGTATTTGTCTTTGTCTGTCTGACTTATTTCACTTAGTATAGTACCCTCTAGTTCTATCCATTGCTGCAAATGGCATTATTTCATTCTTTTTCATGGCAAAGTAATATTTCATTGTATTACAGTATGTACATCTTCTTTATCCATTCATCTATTGATGGGCACTTAGGTTGCTTCCATATCTTGGCTACTGTAAATAATGCTGCAATAAACACAGGGTGTGTATATCTTTTCTTCAGATAAATACCCAGAAGTGGAATTGCTGGATTGTAGGATAGTTTTATTTTTAATTTTTTGAGGAATGTCCATAATATTTCCCAAATTGGCTGTACCAATTTACAGTCCTGCCAAGTGCATGAGGGTTCCCTTTGCTCTACATCTTTGCCAACACTTGTTATTTATTGTCTTTTTGATAATAGCCATTCCAACAGGTGTAAGGTGATAGCTCACTGTGGTTTTGATTTGCATTTCCCTGATGATTAGTGACACTGAGCATCTTTTCATGTGCCTGTTGGCCATCTGAATGTCTTCTTTGGAAAAATATCTATTCAAATCCTCTGCCCATTTTTTAATGAGGTTGGGATTTTTTGATGTTGAGTTTTATGAATTCTTTGTATTTTGGGGGTATTAATCCTTAATCAGATATATCGTTTGCAAATATCTTCTCCCATTCAGTAAGTGGCCTTTTTGTTTTGTTGATTTTCCTTCACTGTGCAAAGGCTTTTTAGTTTGATGTCATCCCACTTGTTTAGTTTTGCTTTTGTTTTCCCTTGCCTGAGAAGACATATCCAAAAAAATATTACTAAGACTGATATCAAAGAGCTTACTATCTATGTTTTCTTCCAGAAGTTTTATGGTTTCAGGTTTTATGTTTAAGTCTTTAATCCATTTTGGATTTAATTTGTGCATGGTGTGAGAGAGTAGTCCAGTTTGATTCTTTTGCATATAGCTGTCCAGTTTTTCCAACACCATTTACTGAACAGGCTTTCATTTCCTCATTGTATATCCTTGACTAGTTTATTGTAGATTAATTGCACATATCCATGTGTGTTCATTTCTGGGCTCTCTATTCTGTTCCATTGATCTAGGTGTCTGTTTTTGTGCCAGTACCATAATGTACAGTGTGGGGAATATAGTCAATAACTATGTAATAACTTTGTCTGATGACATATTGTAACTAAACTTATCATGGTGATTTTTTTTTCTTCTTATTTTTTTTTATTGGAGTGTAGTTGCTTTACAATGTTGTGTTAATTTCTGCTGTACAGCAAAGTGAATCAGCCACATATATACATATATCCACTCTTCCTTGGATTTCCTTCCCATTTGGTCACCACAGAGCATTGAGTAGAGTTCTCTGTGCTATACAGTCTGTTCCCCTTAGTTATCTATTTTATACATAGAAGTGTATATATGTCAATCCCAATCTCCTAATCCATCTCACTCCCCCTCCCTGCCTTGGTATCCATATGTTTGTTCTCTACGTCTGCGTCTCTATTTCTGCTTTGCAAATAAGATCATCTATACCATTTTTCTAGATTCTACATATATGTGTTAATATACGATATTCCTTTTTCTCTTTCTGACTTACTTTGCTCTGTATGACAATCTCTAGGTCCATCCACATCTCTGCAAGTGACACAATTTCATTCTTTTTTATGGCTGAGTAATATTCCATTGTATATATGTACCATATCTTCTTTATCCATTCCTCTCTTGATGGACATTTAGGTTGCTTCCATGTCCTGGCTATTGTAAATAATGCTGCTATGAACATTGGGGTGGATATACTTTCTGAATTATGGTTTTCTCCAGATATGTGCCCAGGAGTGGTATTATTAGGTCATATGGTAGTTCTATTTTTAGTTTTTTAAGGAACAGCTCTTCTGTTCTCCATAGTGTCTGCATCAATTTACATTCATACCAATGGTGTAAGAGAATTCCCTTTTCTCCACACCCTCTCCAGAATTTATTGTTTGTAGATATTTTTATGATGGCCATTCTGACCTGTGTGAGGTGATACCTCATTGTAGTTTTGATTTTCGTTTCTCTAATAATTAGTGATGTTGAGCATCTTTTCATGTGCCTCTTGGCCGTCTGCGTGTCTTCTTTGGAGAAATGTCTAGTTAGGTCCTCTGCCCACTTTTTGATGGTTTTTTTGTTTGTTATTGAGCTGCCTGAGCTGTTTGTACATTTTGGAGATTAATCCCTTGTCCGTTGCTTCATTTGCAAATATTTTTTTCCATTCTGACGGTTGTCTTTTCATCTTGTTTATAGTTTCCCTTGCTGTGCAAAAGCTTTTAAGCTTCATTAGGTCCCATTTTTTTAATTTATGTTTTTATTTTCATTACGCTAGGATATGGGCCAAAAAAGATCTTGCTGTGATTTATGTCAAAGAGTGCTCTTCCTATGTTTTTCTCTAATAGTTTTATAGTGTCTGGTCTTACATTTAGGTCTTTAATTCATTTTGAGTTTATTTTTGTGTATGGTGTTAGGGAGTGTTCTAACTTCATTCTTTTACATGTAGCTATCCAGTTTTCCCAGCACCACTTATTGAAGAGACTGTCTTTTCCCCATTGTATATTCTTGCCTCCTTTGTCAAAGATTAGGTGACCATAGGTGTGTGAGTTTATCTCTGGGCTTTCTATCCTGTTCCATTGATCTATATTTCTGTTTTTATGCCAGTACCATACTGTTTTAATTACTGTAGCTTTGTAGTGTCATCTAAAGTCAGGGTGCCTGATTCCTCCAGCTCCATTTTTCTTTCTCAAGATTGCTTTGGCTCTTCAGCATCTTTTGTGTTTCCACACAAATTGTACAATTTTTTGTTCTAATTCTGTGGAAAATGTCATTTGTAATTTCAGAGGGATTGCATGGAATCTGTAGATTGCTTTGGGTAGTATAGTAATTTTCACAATGTTGATTCTTCCAATCCAAGAACATGGTACATCTCTCCATATGTTTGTGTCATCTTTGATTTCTTTAATCAGTGTCTTATAGTTTTCTGAGTACAGGTCTTTTACCTCTTTAGGTAGGTTTATTCCTAGGTATTTTATTCTTTTCTTTTTTCAGTGGTAAATGGGATTGTTTCCTTAATCTTTCTTTCTGATCGTTTGTTGTTCATGTATAGGAATGCAAGAGATTTCTGTGCACTAATTTTGTATTCTGCAACTTTACTGAATTTATTGATTAGCTCTAGTAGTTTTCTGGTGGCATCTTTAGGAGTTTCTATGTATAGTATCATGAAATCTGAAACAGTGATAATATTACTTCTTATTTTCCAATTTGGATTCCTTTTATTTCTTTTTCTTCTCTGATTGCTGTGGCTAGGACTTCCAAAACTATGTTGAATAATAGTGACAAGAGTGGACATCCTTGTCTTGCTCCTGATCTTAGAGGAAATGTTTTCAGTTTTTCACCATTGAGAATGATAGTTGCTGTGGGTTTGTCGTATATGGCCTTTATTATGTTGAGGTAGGTTCCCTCTATGCCCATTTTCTGGAGAGTTTTTTATCATAAATTGGTGTTGAATTTTGTCAAAAGCTTTTTCTGAATCTATTGAGATGATCATATGGTTTTTATTCTTCAGTTTGTTAAGGTGGTGTATCACACTGATTGATTTGCACATATTAAAGAATCCTTGCATCTCTGGGATAAATTCCACTGGATCAGGGTGCATGATCCTATTAATGTGTTGTTGGATTTGGTTTGCCAGTATTCTCTTGAGGATTTTTGCATCTATGTTCATCAGTGATATTTGTAATTTTCTTTTTTTGTGATATCTTTGTCTGGTTTGTTATCAGGGTGATGGTGGCCTTGCGGAATGAGGTTGGGAGTGCTCCTCCCTCTGCAATTTTGTGGAAGAGTTTGAGAAGGGTAGGTGTTAACTCTTCTCTAAATATTTGATAGAATTTGCCTGTGAAGTCATCTGGTCCTGGACTTTAATTTGTTAGAAGATTTTTAGTCACAGTTTCAATTTCATTACTTGTGATTGGTCTGTTCATATTTTCTATTTCTTCCTAATTCAATCTTTGAAGTTTGTGCCTTTCTAAGAATTTGTCCATTTCTTCCAGGTTGTCCATTTTATTGGTATATAGTTGCTTGTGGTGATCATTTTGAAAGTTATAGAAATATCTGTAACAGGAACTAACATAGTGTTGTAGGTTAATTATACTTCAAATACAAGCAGACAAACTAATTGAAAAAGAGATCAGATTTATAGGTGCCAGAGGAGAGGTTGGGGAGAGAGCGAGTAGGATGAAAGCAGTCAAAAGGTACAAACTTCCATTTATAAGATACATAAGTACTGGAGATATAATATACAACATGATAAATACAATTAACACTGCTGTATATTATATATGAAAGATAAGAGAGTAATCCTGAATTCACAAAACAAAAAAATTTGTTGTCTCTTTCTTTAATTTTGTAACTATATGAGATGATAGATGTTCACAAAACCTATTGTGATAATCTTTAAATGATGTATGTAGGTCAAATCATTATGCTGTGCCCCTAGATAGGTAGAGAGATGGAGATAGATTGATTTATTGTAAAGAATTGGCTCATGTTCTTGTGGAAGCTTGGTGGTCTAGTCTGGGTAAGCTGGCAGACTGGAGTCCCAGGGAAGAGCCCGTGTTGCAGTACTAGCCTGGAGGCCATCTGCTGGCCTAATTCCTTCTTGCTCAGGGAAGGGCAGTTTTGTTCTATTAAGGCCTTCAGGTGATTGGATGCGGTCCACCTGCATTATGAAGGGCAATCTGCTTTACCCTCATTGATTTAAATGTTACTCTCATTCAAAAAACACCCTCACAGAAATATCTGGAATACTGTTTGACCAAATATCTGGACACTGTGGTCCAGTTAAATTAACCATTACATATAACTAAAAACAAAATGATAAAGAGCCATTATACATAACTGAAGGGGAAAAATTTATCAGGCAATTATAAATGAAAATTAATTGATTTGACATTATCTATTTTAGACAAATAAAAATTAACTTCAAAAACATCAGATGGAACACAAGTCATTTTATGTTGTTGATAATCTGGAAATAAACAAGATAGATATTACAGTCATGAAGAGGTTTTGAACTTAACAATATTGAAATATAACCAAAAAACACATGTAAAAAATAAATCATACAACAAAAATTTATATATATATACTATTAGAAATCACCAGAAACACAATAATAGTGAATGAGTTTAATACACACTAGTAGAAGTTGATGGATTAAGTAAACTAAAAATAAGAATAATTTTAAATATTACTAAATATCTAATTAATAAAGCAATCTTATTAATGAACTAATAATATTCTTATTATTAATATTATTAAAAGTTATCAATTTAAATTTGTGTCCTGCCGTCAAAAAATACACCTATGGGACATTTACAAAAAATGATCTCATTTCAGACCATAATGAAAATCTCAATATATACCAAATATAAATCCCAATATATACTAAATAAAAATAACTTCTGTGGGGCTTCCCTGGTGGCGCAGTGGTTAAGAGTCCGCCTGCCGATGCAGGGGACACGGGTTCGTGCCCCGGTCCAGGAAGATCCCACATGCCGCAGAGCGGCTGGGCCCCTGAGCCATGACCGCTGAGCCTGCACGTCCAGAGCCTGTGCTCCGCAATGGGAGGGGCCACAACAACAGTGAGAGGCCCGCGTACCGCAAAAACAAAACAAAACAAAACGAACTTGTGTGGACTATATTCATTATCTACAAGGTAACAAAACTGGAAACTAATGGCATAAATTTTAAACAACAAAAACAGAGGAAACTCTATACATTTTGGGGGAAAACCATTCTCCTAAAAGTCACTCTTGATCAAATAATTTGGAAATTAACAGTAATGTGAACAGTTTATAGCAAAAGTTAAAGGAGTCAGCAAAAGCTGTATTCATACTCCCAGTCACATACTTATATTTTTCCTCATTCAAATAAATATTATTCAGGAGTCTTTTGGATGAAAGCGAATCCAACTTGAACTGGCTGGAACTATGAGAAATATTTATTGATCCACAAATGGGAAGAATGAACCTTGCTGGGGAGGAGCCAGTTTTCCCAGGATTCTCCCTGTCCTTGTACTGTCTCTGTTTCCATCTGTGTGTCAGCTTCATTCTCTCCTACTGCACAGTGAATTTCTTCATGGAGTGACAGATGTTGCATCAAGTTTTCACCTTTCCCATCATAGAGGAAAAGGCTCCCTCCAAGTCACTTCCTATTCTATCCCAATCTCCCCTTAAACATTTCTTTCAGCTCCAGTTTGAATAATCCTGAACAGATCTCTGACCTAGCTTGAGCCAGATTCCTGCCTTTTGGCCAATCTCAACCACTAGAGAAGTAGGTTCATTCTAGCTCCAATTCAGAACACTTCTAGAGAGGGGTAGGGGAAGATAAGAAGCTATCACAAAGAAGGTGGATGCTTTTTCTGAAAGAAGAGGGAGCAGCCTGGCCAACAGAAGTACCATGCCCACTATAAAGAAGAGTGAAAAAATGTTCGGCTCAAGAATTTAGTAAAAGAAAAATAATTTTTAAAAGCAAAGGAAGGAAAAAGAAAAGAAATAAAAAAAGGTACAAAGGAAGTATGGGTCAAAGCATAAGAAAGCAGAAGGATAAAAAAAAATATGCAGGCAATTAGTGAGCAAAAAAAGATACATTACAATATTAATATTAAAATAGATATTAAAACATAATATTAAATTATATTATATATTAAATTATTATACTAATGTTTAAAGTTATATTAAATTAATATTATATTTAAATAGAATATAAGACAAAAAAATATCACCAGGGATGAAGTTATTATTTAATAATAAAAGGAATAATTTACTAGTAATATATTAAACTCAGAATCTGTGTGCATCTAAATATTTAGCCTCAATAAGAAAAATAATTATAAGGAGAAATTAATCCAAAATTATAGAAGGAGATTTTAATATACTTCTCTTAAAAAATAATAAATAAAAATTTAGTAAGGATATAGAAAATTTGAAAAATATTATCATGTCACTGCCAAAGAACACATATAGAAAGCTGAGGTACACATATTATTTCAAAATGCATGTAAATGTGACCTGCATGTGACTGGAGAGGAGTGGGGCTTAGCTTTTGCAGGATGGGGGTAAGAATGAAAAGGAGAGTGGACTCACCATGCCAGTAGACCAAATTAAGGAACTGGGAACAGCCACATTCTGGGAACTTGATAATATGACAAAGATGACATTAAAAGCATTGTGGATGAGGGAGTATTACATCATAAATGGTGCTAGGAAATTTCATCTCTAAATGGGAAAAAATTGCAACCTAACCACACAGCATACACAGAAGTAAATTCTACATTCACTAAACATGAGAAGTAAAGTTTATAACTTTCAGATGAAAATGTAGGAGAATATCTTTATGATGTTGAAGTAGGGTAAGATTTTGTGAATGTGACACAACAGGCACAAACCATAAAAGAAAATATTTGAAACGTTAAAAATCATACATTAAATATACATTAAACATTCTATAAAACAAAAGAAACAATAAACAAAGTTGAAACAGATGCCACGAGCTTGAAGACATTTGTAATGCATTTTAAGGAAAAAACTGATATACAGATAGTAAAGAAACTGTATACATAACTTGGACAAAAACTTTTACGTGTGCACAGACATACACAAATATAGAAAACATTGTTTGTAGTAGCAAAATTATGTAAACAACCTAAATGTCAAACACTAGGAAAATGGATATATAAAACTTATTATATTCATATAGTAAAATATTTATTGTACAGCAGTTAAAAAGGATGAACTAAGACTATATATGTAACACACATACATCTTGAAAGCATAAACTTGAGTGAAAAATTACAATAAAAACAACATATTGAATATTATACCACTAATGTAAATACACACATAACATTACTGTCATTAAGTAGAAAACATGGACAAGAAGGACAATAATAATTTTTATGATTGTGGTTATAATTAGGTAAAGCTACAATAAAGGTTCAGCTCTATCTGTAATGCTCTATCTCCTTTAAAAAGAGATCTGGGTAAATCATGGCAAAAATAATAACATTTAAGAAATCCAGATGGTGGTTAAATGAGTTTTTGATGTATCATTCTTTGTAATTTTCTGTATTTATAAACATCTCATAGTAAATATATCTTTGAAGAAATCTGCTTAAATATTCTCAACAGAAGCGAATGTTTCAGCTATTAAGATGGGGCCACACAAACTAGTTTTCATTAACATTTGCTGACCTTAGGAACTACAGCCTTTGAGTTTGAGGGAAAGAAGATCACAATTTGAGCAGTTTACTTCCTCAGCAATGTGGTTGTTGTCATCCCCACCTGGGGAAGAGAAGCCCTACAGTGTTCAGGAACCACATGTGTCTCAACCTCTCTTAGTCTTAAAGAAGGATGTCCTATAGAGTGGGAATTCTGCTCTCTGTAGAACCAGTGATCACAAAAAACTTTAGGTTTGCATTTATTAAGAGGGCACCTGGTTTTCCAGGAAGATACCTCTAATTAACAAACCATTAGTCCAACAACAAATAATTACTGGACATCTACTTTGGTTCTGGAGACATACAATCAAACAGGGCATGTGAGGCAGAAGTATAAGGAAATACTACTTCTCTAGTGCAGTGAAATTTTTATTATTTTAACAGCTGTTACCCAAGTTTCTCTCAGAAAGTGAACTGCATTAGACAAATTACTAAGTTCCTTCAGATAGAAGATATCCTAAAAGTGAAAAACAAACAAACAAAAGCTCTTCTGCATGAGAAAATGTGAATTCCTCCTTTAAAAATGTGGTGGGAGTTGGGGAGCTTGAGGTGAGTGAATCGATGGCTAAGCACAGAAGTGGAAGGAAAAGGACACCAACAAGATAACAAAAGCTTAGATACTTAAAGGGACTATAAGTAGCTCTTTGGTGTCTAAAATGAATTTTAAGGACAGATATAAATACTAGAAAATTGTCATTTCTTTCTCAGAATAGTGCAATGGAATTCTTCACTAGGATGCCAATAGATTCAGTAAGTTGCTGTAAGTACAAATGCTTTAAGGGAGGGACATTTTTATAAAATTGGAGACACAGTCTGGGTTCCTGTTTGGGTTGGGGCTGTCAGGAACAAAGACAACACACACAGTAGCAGGAGGCCAGAGGTTGAGTTGGTTGTGAGCATGAAAGTCTTCATGCACAGAAATATGGGGGGAAAGGTTTTGGATTCCCATTGCCTGAAAAACTGGAGGTATGAGCCAATGTTATCTAGATGACAAGAGGGCAGTAGAATCCAACTTGAGTGCAATAATAAAGGAATGTGACAGCTGTTTGCTGTGAGAAGAAAGTATCTAATTTCCTGTGGGAGTGATGAAGTTTCATAGGGTATGTGACAGTTGATCTGGGTATTAAAGCCTGCATACATGTGTGCTGGACTCACAAGGTGAGAAAGAGGGAACAGGATAGTCAAAATCAAAGGGCAATAGTGCAGTGGTTAAAAACACAGACTCTGGGATAGATTGCTTGGTTTAAATTCCAGTTCTGCCACTTACAAGTTATATCCCCATGACTGTTACTTACTCTCTTAGTACTTCAACTGCTTTTTCAGTGAAATGGGGATAATAATAGCATCTATCCTAAAGAGTTGTTTGTGATGATTAAATGAATCACCAGCACACAGTAAACTCTCAATGTGTTGGCTGTCGTTATTACATTCAGGAAAAAATGAATAGTTCAGCATGACCTGCATTGGGATGCCTAGTAATGAATACTGAGTACAGATTGTAGAGGCCTTATCCACCAGACTAATTTAAGACCGTCTTCTGTTGGTGATATGCAGCACCACAGCTTTTAAAGTATGGTCAGAGGTGTGCTTCAGAAAGATGTCTGCTGTGGGGTTGGTAGATGCAAACTATTACATTTATAATGGATAAACAAGAAGGTCCTAATATATAGCACCAGGGAACTATATTCAATACCCTGTGATAAAACATAACGGAAACTAATACAAAAAAAGAATGTCTCTATGCGTATAACTGAGTCACTTTGCTGTACAGCAGAGATTGGCACAACATTGTAAATCAACTATACTTCATAAAAAAAAAAGGGTAGAAAGATGTCTGCAGCAGTTCCATGGGCAAGGATTGGAAGTGAGAGTGAAGGCAAAGAGAGTAGTTGGGAGGTTTCTGCATTGATTACTGCAATGGAAGAGACAAGTTCCTCACCTAGGGCAGTGCTGGAGCAGGTGAAAGGAACTGGGCTTACATTAGAGTTGTCAATTTCCCATAGATCCTCATCCCAGCCTCAGAATTCACAATGCTCTAGACCAGAACTTGACAGCAGAAATATAATGCAAGCTACAAATGCAAGCCACATATGTAATTTCAAATTTTCTAATGGCCACATTAAAAAAAGTAAAAAGAAATAGGTGACATAACTTTTAATAATATATTTTATTTAACTCAATATATCAAAAATATTATTATTTTGGGACTTCCCTGGTAGTCCAGTGGGTAGGACTCTGTGCTCCCAATGCAGGGGGCCTGGGTTTGATCCCTGGTCCAGGAACTAGATCACGCATGTGTGCTGCAACTAAGAATCCTGCATGCCACAACTATGAACCCACATGCCGCAACAAAGATCACGCGTGCAGTAACAAAGATCCCGCATGACGAAACTAAGACCTGGTACAGCCAAAATAAATAAATATTTTTTAAAAAGATCTTTAAAAAATTATTTTAACCTGTAATTAAGATGAAAATTTATTAGTGAGATATTTTACATTCTTTTCATAAGCTTTAAAAATCTGGTGTGCATTTTGTATTTACATCACATATCAGTTCAGACTTGTCATATTTCAAGTGCTCAATAGCCATGTATGATGAGTAGCTATCAGGCTAAAGAAGAGTAAATCCTTCTGCCATCCCTATTGTCTTTCAGATTAGAAACTCTCCAGAAGGTTCTAGAAAATCTGTCAACTTCTTGTTCTGCCCAGAGATGCAAGGAGATAGTTAATCATTTATAGGATCCTTTAGACTGGCACTGGAGATAGGCACATCGGGCTAAATCTGTGTGCTGAAAATCTTTATTATTTCCCAGTGGTCTGCTGTTCTGAAGACAATAGCTATAATTTTAAAGAATTTGTCTTATTTCCTACGAACCGCAGGGCTTGCCTATATTGTATCCTAACTCTACAATTAGAGTTAGCCTCACTTAGAGGCTCTAGGGTTGCCTTATAAAGATAAAATTAGCTTTCATGTGGATAAAAAAAATGACCTGAAATGCTTGGATGAGCAAGAGTAGTTGTGAGATTTGTTTTTATATTGAACCATTTATTTATTAAAAACATTGAGTGTCTACTATGCATCAGGCTTGGATTTGGGGGCACAGTGCTGAAGCTGAGACATGATTCCTTCTCTTGTGGAGCTTCTGCCATGTAGGTAAAAGTTGGAATCATTTGCGCTTGAGCCACCTGGTCCTGGAGGCAGGGGCATGGACTGCACGGTTCCGGAAGGGTTCTTTACAGCTGGTTGTTCTCGATGTCTCCCCTAGTCTGGGGGACTTGTTTGAGTTGCTAAGGTGACAGGGTTGTGGCAAACAAAGACCCTGCCCAGTTGAGGTGGGTCGCCCTCTCCAAGGTGGGTTGAATGGTGGCTTCCCAAAACATATGTCGTTATCCAAACCCCTAGAACCTGTGAAGGTGACCTTATTAGGAAAGAAGATTTTTGCAGATGTAATTAAGTTAAGGATCTCAAGATAATATTATCCTGGATTATCTGGCTGGGCCCTAAATCCCATGACAAGCATCCTTCTAAGGAACAGAAGACGTAAAGACACAGACAACAAGAAGAAGTCACATGAAGACACAGGCAGAGACTGGAGTGATGTCGCTACAAGCCAAGGAATGTCAAGGGTTGCTGGCACCCACTGGAACCTAGGAGAGAGGCATGAATGGGTTTTTCCCTCAGAGCATTCATAAGGAGCCAGCCCTGTGCCGGTACCTTCAGTTTAGACTTCCAGCCTTCAAAACTGTGAGAGAACACATTTCTTTTGTTTTAAACCACCCAGTTTGTAGAATTAATACATCCCCCTTTCCTTTAGATTTGGAGCTTTGTGGAAGGGAGCTGCCTTCATCATCTTTGTCAAACATTTATTAATCTCTCACTGGGTTCCTGGTATTAATCGTGGTACTTAGATAAATTCACCAACAGTTCTAAGGATCCCAGTTCATAAGTCGGTCAGCCTTCTTTTACTTAAATAAAAACACCTCTCAGTTTTCTCCCAATCTGCTAACTTTTTGTTGTCAAAAAAGGGATCTTCACATTCATAAATGGTGGGAAGCTCTGGTCAATGAGACGAAATACAAATGCCAATACCATAGCATATACCACCCTTCATGGGGGGAGGGTATCTTAATTTTCCTCTCTCATATGGTCTACTTATGAAGTAGATTCTCTCTTGCTTAGTGTGTATTTTCAGTAACATGGATTTTGATTATTATAAAATCTCTGGTATTATTTCCTTCCCTTTGCTTGCTGATTTGTAGCTCATCCCACATTTCCAAACAGAAAGTGGTAAAATTAGTGTAGTTGTAAAAAAATTAGTTTTAATTTAAACCCTTGTTTGATGTAATACTGTAATTAGTTTTTGAGTTCTATTAACTGTCTTTTAACAGTCTTATATCAGGAAATAAAATACTAATATGGGAAATGAAAGAAAAAAATTTGGCTCAGGAGAAATCTTTGCTTCGGTCCAAATGGACTTGAACGCACCTCACCATTCAAGCCCATCTGCCTTGACTCTGTTCTCTGCCTACTCATCCTGTCCGTCCCATGTCCAACATTATCTTTTCTGAACAGTCTCTGATTTACCCTGAGCTCCAAAGAATTTGATTCAACACCTGCTTAAGGTCTTTATCTCTCTGTAGTTCAGTGTGTTCACTTACATGTTCTTTTTTCCTTCTGGACTGTGAACTCTTCAAGGACAGGACCTGGGCTCCCTCATCTTTGTGTCCCCAGAGCCCTCAGTAATATTTATAGAATCACCAAAGGATGAAGTAAGTGATCCTCAAATGTGAACTTATATAAAGTAGAACTGGAACAAAGTGGCGTAAAAAAGAGTGATGTGTTTGTCGGGTCATTTCATTAAATGCAAATGCAGGTAGCACCTATTAGTTAATGCTTTAAGTGTTAAATCAGAAAAGTAAAGGGCTACACAATTTCCCCATAGATTTGGAGACTGCGAAAGTTGCTGGACTGATGGCAAGTCCCGGAGTGGCGCCCCTCACACGCCGGGAGCGCCCCTCCTCCAGTCACCTTCCCTGGCACATTCCTTCCCCACCCTCTACCAGGGCCCACCCGTGCTGCCAGCTTGAGCAGACGTCACCACTGCTGGATTTGAGCCCCACGCTGCTTTCGTCTTCTTCCTGGACGGGGATGAGATCCTCTCGTCTCATCAGTCATCTGCTCCCTGTCAACAGCCTGCTGCTAGAAGCCCCGTGTGGCTCAGGTGGCTGCGGGGAGAAGCCCCAGAGGGCCCGAGGCCGTTTGGAGTAAGCAGAAGGCCCCACAGCCAGCAGGTGCCCAGCAGCCCCAGAGGAAAGGAAACAACCTAGACGCCTTCCCCTAAGAGGTGGTTTTACCAGAAGAAGGATGAATAGGCCGGAAACCATCCCGCCAGCAAACCTCCTCTTGTCAGCTCCAAGCTGGACAAAACAAATGCCCTTTATCTGCAAGTGAGATTGGCTTCCGCAGGCCGATACATCATGCAAAGACAGAGCAACTCCCTCCCAAGGAGCATCATCTTCTCCCTTCTCGCAGTGCCCTGGTCCGCTGGCGGCCTTTCTGCTGGCGGCCAAACAAGTTCAAAAGGGCAGAGGGATAAGGCAGACACTGCCTCTCTTCCCCAACTGGTCCAGCCTGGGCTTGGTCTGGGAGCCCAGTCTGGAGCTTGGGGGGCAACGGCTTCAGCCTCTCTCTGGCATTGCTCGCCAAGACCCAGCCGCCACAGCCCAGTAGGCTGGGAGTGGCTGACTTCCAAGTGCCTTATTTCTCTCCACTCATCCCACCTAGATTGCTCAGAAGAAGCTGGAATTCCGGTCTGCTTAGTGTTTGGATGGCCTTTCATCTCTGGTGGGAGGATCAGGGGAAATGACGATCAAACGCTCAGCCTTGGCGATTCAGCAGAATCGATCATGGGCTTTACCCAGCATTGCTGGGGTCCCAATGCATGACGACAGATTGGTCAGAAGAAGGTTACTTTTGAGTTAAGGGTCCCAATTGAGGGGAAAAAAGGGGACATGATATTTTGAGTTTCCTCTTGATTCTAACCACTTCTTCAGTACTTAATTCTTAGCGTGTCTGTCCATGATTTAGGGCATGGCAAAAGAGACTGAGAGCAATGGGAAGGAAAGGGTGACAAGGGAGATGAGAAGAGAGCAAAGGCAGGTAGAAAGGTGAGGGGGAAGGCAAGGGTTGAGGTCATTTGGACAGAAAGCAGGGGAGCAGAAGATACTGTAAGGATAGAAGCCCTGTCCTGTTGAACCCACTTTTCATTCTTTTCTCAAATCCTATTTCTATCTCAAACACTGCACTGGTTTTGGAAATGTAAACTTGCACCTGTTACATGAGCAGTTAACCTTTATTCTTGAATGTAGAGTCTTGTGTAAAACTCTGGAGGAAGGAGCTTGACTCATAGGACTTGGATCAGTCATCTCCCTTTTGGGAGAGACCATGAGATGGAGTAGAAAGAGCAAAGAGTGTTCTAGACTCAGCTCTCCCCTTAACAAGCTGTGTGACATTGTGCAAGTCACTTAGCCTCTCTGGAGCTCATTGTCTTGAACTGCAAGATGGCACATCGGATTCTAAGATTTTTTTTTCTAGCTTTAAAACTGCACAAAATCTGACCCAATCTTTTTTTTTTTTTTTTTTTTTTTTTTGCCGTACGCAGGCCTCTCACTGTTGTGGCCTCTCCCATTGCAGAGCACAGGCCTGGATGCGCAGGCCCAGCGGCCATGGCTCGGGGCGCAGCCACTCCGCGGCATGTGGGATCTTCCCAGACCGGGGTATGAACCCATGTCCCCTGCATCAGCAGGCGGACTCTCAACCACTGCGCCACCAGGGAAGCCCTGACCCAATCTTTTATCTGCTTAAAAATTCTACAGTGCTTTGCCCACTGTCCTTACTTAGCATAGCATGGTAGATCCCCATCGACCTCTCCAGCTGTGTCTTTTCCCTCTCCTTTCTTTATTTTCAATATCCACGCCATCCTGAAGTAATCACAGTCACTCTCTCTATTGATTCTGGTCTCTGAACATGCCATTCCGTCTCCTTAGAATGCCTACTCTCTCCCCTCCCCGCCCCTGAACTCTTAGTTTTCCTTTAGGTCTCTGCATCTTCCGGGAAGTCTTCTCTGACCTTGCCCTCCCTTCAGCCAAATTAGGCTTCCCATCTATTCTTAAAGCCACTGTGTTTATCCACATGCCACTTTCTAGAGGGTAATTGCTCTTCTTATCAATCTGCCTTGTAGACCTTGATCTTCTTGAAGGCATGAGCCATCTTTTGTATTTACGCCCAGTTCGGAGATGTAACACAGTGAATGCAGTAGTGAATCATTGACGCTGACCTTAGAGCTTTTGTCTATATCTTTAAAATTTTTTTTCTTAGAAATACATGGATGAAATATTTTCTTTAGTAAGAGGAGGCAGAAGGCAACAGGACTGGCAGAAAATGAGCAATAAAGCAAGTGTATTTGGACCCCAAAGTCCTCTGGATTCTGTTAAAGAACAGTATATACTTTCGGACTTAAGGATGTGATGTGGCTTGTTTCAAAGACTTGGAAAGCATGGGGCTGACCTCAGCAGTGCTGGCCCCTTGGGGGAAAACACAATGATGTTAATTGAAGCTAAAAAGTGGAGGGGCATTTAGAGACGTGAGCAAGAGAACCTATCTAGGTACATTTTCTTAATCTCTTTTATCCTTTTTCAGTGACTTTGTTACTCATGCCCTCACTCACCCTCATTCTTAACTACAGAAGCGTAAGGTCGGACCTTCATCTGAATCACAGCCTTCCCACATTATCCCAGCAACAGTGAGAAACCACGCTTTGGAGTAACCTGGGGGCGATTCCAAAACATTGCAGGAGAGTCAAAAGGGCACATGAATGTCATTACTTACTGAGCAAATGGGAGGCAGAAACTTCGGAAACACATGCTCATTAAAGAAAAAGTGAAAAATGGAGAAACAGAGCAAGAAAAGAAAAGAATTGACCCAAAGTCCACACGCCCCTCCCCAAAGACAATTACCAAAGAGCTTCGTAGGTTTTATTAACTTCTTTTTTTTATGCACTTTTTACCCCCTTTGCTTTGTTTTAACATTAACAAATTAACTAATACTGTATATGCGATTTTCAAAACTTTTTAACTTAAGTTGTAAAAGAAAAATCTTCTTATTTTATGTGTACTTTAAGTAAACCTTTTGGGTTACTTTTTACTGTTTCAATGTTTCTATTTTTTTAAGTACTAAATAGTTATGTATCCACAGTAAACAGTAGAGACTGAGCAAAAGTAAAAAAAAATTCAAGTTGTCATCAAATAAAATTCACAATAAACTTCATAAGGAGTAAGTGAACATTATATAAGAAGCTCCTTTTCTAGAACAAACAAGCATTTCTAGAGTGAATCTGGGTAAGCCATGGGCTTGTGAAATGGGAGGAAAAAGAAAAATTTGTGGTTCCTGGCTTGTCTCTCCCCCAAAGAAGGGAGGAATCAACTGCTGTTCTTTTCTCTCTTTGATCAGGCCAAGTAGCCCCCAAGGATCCAAATCACTGTTGTTTTCCAACCTCTGAGAGTTAGCGAGATGGTCAAAGAGGCCCTGGGCCAGCAGGCGGTACATTCTCTCCTGCTGGGGACACCAGGAGGCAGAGTTGCCTCAGCCCTTCTGGAGCAGAGACCTGTCTCTCTCTTCTCTTCTGCCAGGAGCTGTCTGCTCTCTTCAGCTGGGATGACGGAGGCTCCCAAACACTGCCACAGAAGAGGCTGAGGGACACACGAGGGAAGGAACTTCTGCTTGCTCAAAGGGATTTCTCTCATAGCTCCCTGAGATGCCATGAAAACAAACTTCATTCAGGTAAACACCTCTGAAAGGATTAACAGGTGCACAATAGCTATTCCCTAACACAGAAGCCATTCTAGATGTGCATGGGAAATGTAAGACTGTCAATGATAGAGAGTTTAGTTAAACAATAGGCAAAGCCTTTAAGATATGATTTTGAAGAAAGTGGAAACTTTTAGTTAATACATAACTTCATCTAAAACCCCTTTTCCTGTTGACTCTAGCTATTGAGTAACAAAGCTGGTAAAAGTTTTTTTTTCTTTTTGGTGGTGTTTTGTTTTCTTTCGAAATGTAAACTTTATTTCATATCCCTATTTAGTTCTAGCTGATCTACCTGAGAAAGAGTGAGGAAAAAGAAGAATTATAAATAGCTAATATCAGCACTTACCAAAATAACACTGTCAAGTGACTAGGTATCCAGACAGGACACATAGCTGGAGAAAATCCTGCTCTTTTGTATTAAAGGATTCTAACAGATAGAAACAACTTCATTAAGAGGAGATAAGACTGGAATAAAAGTTCAAGAACCGTTTTTCTCAATATAATATTTTTTTAAATGCAATGGTATAGAGATGTACAGTTACATAAAAATAATACAAGTAATTAAATTACAGGTGCTTGAGTGACTTCTAAGTATTTCAGGTATCATTATCAAGTATTCTCCTAGTAGGGCAAAGGAAAGAGGGATTTTGTAGAGGGCTGTGGAAAGAAGGGAAGGATTGCGATGTAATTTTGGGACAAAAAGATTCTTGGATGACAGCTGATCATATTTGCAACCTCAAATTCCTGTTACATCTCCAGTCCTCTTATGAGTTCCAAACGGTACTTTATTCAGCTGTGTCCATCAGATTTGACTGCTTTCTGGACATCACCCACTCCCTGTGCCCACCTGTATGTCCAAAGACATTGTTCACTTCAGAGAGGGGGAAAGAGACATGCCTGGAAACAGACAAGAAGAAAAAACCTTGACCACTCAACATCTTCCACTCAGGAATGATCCAAGGACGTTTAGGGCTAGGGATGTGTACCTTGTTGCTATCGTTCATAGTCATATAATCCCCTTCCATTGCCTGAAACCTTCAGCCAAGTCCCCTCACACATATTGGTAGTACTCTGGAGAGTAAAAAGGCATTGCAGTGCTGAGTAGGGCAACATGAAATGAAGAAAACTAATACACAAGAAATATGAAAAGCAGAATGGAGTTTAAGAATACAACAATTAAGTAGAATCTTGGAGATAAAGGCAATTAGGAGAACTTTAAGTGCTCAGTCACACCTCATACCTCAACTACCCCTGGGGAGAAATATAGGTTTTCCCCACTATACTGAGTATGGTGTTTGAGACAATTTTAACTAAACCTTAAAAGACTCAGTGAGTAGTTTGATATGTAATAACCCAAAACTGGAAACAGCCTAAAAGGATTCATCAGTGGGTGAATGGATAACCAGACTGAAGTACACGCATACAATGGAATACTACTCAGCAATAAAAAGAAATGAACCATTGATAGATTCCACAACTTGGATGGACATCAAGGACATTAGGCTAAGTGAAAAAGCTAATCTCAGAGGGTTACACACTGTATAATTTCATTTATATAAACTTTCAAAGTAATAAAATTCTGGGGATGGAGAACAGATCAGTGGATGCCAGGGGTTAGGGGCTAGGGCAAGAGGGGTATGACATTTAAGTGGTAATGTGAGGGAGTTTCCTTGTGGTGATGCAACAGTTCTGCATGCTGACTGTGGTGATGGTTACATGAATCTACATGTCATAAAATTTAATAGAACTATATATATATAATACATATAAAAACTGTTGATATCTGAATGCGATCTATACTTGGTTAACATTCTAGACACACTAACTTCCTGGTTTTGAAAATAAGATATTTCATTTGAGACAGCCGAATGAAGAGCATACAGAAACTCTCCTATTTTTACAACTTCTTGTGAGTCTTAAACTATTTCCAGGGGCTTCCCTGGTGGCGCAGTGGTTGAGAGTCCGCCTGCTGATGCAGGGGACACAGGTTCATGCCCCGGTCCAGGAAGATCCCACATGCCGCAGAGCAGCTGGGCCCGTGAGCCACGGTCGCTGAGCCTGCGCGTCCGGAGCCTGTGCTCCGCAATGGGAGAGGCCACAACAGTGAGAGGCCCGCATAACGCAAAAAAATAAAAAAATAAAAAAATAAAAAAAACACTATTTCCAAATAAAAATATATATACAGTCAATTCTCATCATCTGCAGTCGCTATGTTCTTCAAATTTTCTGTGAACACTGAATTAATGAGTACTGACCCATTCATTGCTCCTAGGGGAAAATACAAGGTTAGGTACCTGCAAGCCTCTGGTCATAACATTTCAACAAGTGATCAATACGTAAGCTTGTTTTACGTGTGTTTCTGTTTAAAGATGTTTACCAGATATTAAACAGATTTAATATCTGTTGTTGATTCATTGACGTTGAATTCCCAGCCACCAAGACTATAACTCATTCCTGAACAAAGTTTATCTAACAAACATATTTTCTCCCTAAGGCACATCACAGCCTTCTTGCGTTTAGGAACATTAGACAGGACTCCAGCATTATGCCTGAGGCCATTTTAAACAGTGAATTCACCAAAAAAAGTGCAGAAGCTTGAAAAACCATCATTATAGAGATGGCAAAAAGGACGCTTGTTTACAGTATGACAATATGAGAACTGAAACAAGAAAGCAGTGCATTGCCTTGTCTGATCTCAATTGGGAAAGTGTGTGTAGAGCCACTCGAATATTTGCTGCTCTGCCCATGTCCACAAATGACTACAAAAGAGCCATGAGTGTTGATTTTGAGATTACAAATACATTTTAGTGAGCAGGTGAATCAGCAAATATGAATTCTGAGAATAATTAGGATTGATTGTATATGTCTATATTTGTATATGCATACACACATACACATATAGGCACATACATACGTATATAGATACATAAACACATACATACATATACACACATACATATATAGGTATATATATATGTATACACATATGATCATATTTTCTTTGTAGTTTAGAGACTTGCAGCTTTTCTAAATTCTAGGATGTTTTTGGTCTCACATTAACTGCTACGTCTACACTGGCCTCTGTCAGAATTATTTAGAAGGCTGTGTTGGCTTTCCATCTATCAACCTCTCCTTTTTAAATCTCCCTTTCTTTCCCCAACTCATAGTTAAACATTTGAACTTAGGTGACCAATGACCCTAAACTCCAGCTTCCCCTTCCATGACTCACACTAGCTCTTTCAAAAACAGCTAATGATGCCCTTCCCATTGAGGTATAAATGACTGATAAAGGTCAGTGAGGGCCCCTTTTTAGGGACCAATTTCCTTTTTCACTTAGACAAGAGAAACCAAGTTCAAGTAGAATATAACTTTAGGCATTGAGCCCCTGGATGGAGGATCTGCACACACAAACATTCCTCACCCAATGTAAGTATATATAGGTAAGATGGAGATCACGGGAAAGCATTCTAGGTATTCTTGAAGTCATACTTCCCAGTTAGTTGCCTGTTTGAAAAACCCACTCTAATAATATTAAATCTGGGGACTCTGTTAATAAGGCAAGTTTTCTGAAAAGTAATAGCTGTTCTCCCCTTCCCTGGAACCGTGTGACTTTCACTGCTAGGAAGGTGGGCTTTTAAAGGTCCCAAGAGGAATCCCATTTCTCACTATTATTAGGAATTACCAGAGTTCTTTCCTGCCCATACTGGGAATGGTCTTTTAGTGACTGTAAGCCTGAAGCTCTTTTTTGTTTTTTAGAATTGGGGGAGGCTTCCTAGAGAAGGTGATGATTGAGGTGAGGTCTTTATTTATTTATTTATGGCTGTGTTGGGTCTTCGTTTCTGTGAGAGGGCCCTCTCCAGTTGCAGCGAGCGGGGGCCACTCTTCATCGCGGTGCGCGGGCCTGTCACTGTCGCGACCTCTCTTGTTGCAGAGCACAGGTTCCAGACGCGCAGGCTCAGCAGCTGTGGCGCATGGGCCCAGTTGCTCTGCGGCATGTGGGATCTTCCCAGACCAGGGCTCAAACCCATGTCCCCTGCATTGGCAGGCAGATTCTCAACCACTGCGCCACCAGGGAAGCCCCTGAAGCTCTTTTTGACTACATGGAATGGCCCTTCTCATACTTGGCACCTATAACCATTATATTCTCCATTATGAGTAAATTGCTTTTCTTCACTTTGGTTTCTCTATAATCCCTTGTAGGCATATGCTAGATCTGGAACACTTATACAGAGCCTCTGGTTAGTGTATTTCTGAGAAGTTAGATAAGGCCAAGCTTTAGTTAAGCTCCACATAGTTGAGTGACATAGAGCTGTTTTTGGCTAACGGCCCTTTAATTTTCCAAGTGCTCAAATGGAATCATTTAAAATATAAAATGTATGAACATCTTTCCTCTGAACTAAATGGTCCTCTTTTTCTTGGCTTAATTTCCTCTAGACATAAAAATTAAGACTCTTTCACCAGTACCAGCGATCAGTAATGCTGTACATGTTGCCAGACTTACAGATTAGATAAGCATTTTGGTTTCCAGTAGTGTTTTCATGGAATTATCTCCATTCAGGTCAAATTCTATTTTAAGAACTCCAGCTGATTCAACAGGCCACAATTTGTACTTTTGGTCTCAAAGTAAATACATGATTTAAGTCAAGCCGAGAGAACTGCAGTTTTATTTGAGCCCTGACCCACGTAATTTTAATACCCATTAGCCTTCACTATGGGATGAAATTGGATGGATCAGATGCTTTGTAGGTTCGTGCAAACAGTGGGGAAAGCATTCAAGTCATTTCCCTTCCAAAGCAAGCTGTGTGAGTCTATTGGTCTAAGCAGGAATTGCCAGTTATGCTTTGTTCCTCCCTCCACCACTTCCTTCCACTTTGTATTGTGGGGCCGGAAGTGCAGAGAGACAAAGTAAGAGGTTAGAAATGGGCATACGATTGCTTTAGGGGGTCTAGATTCAGATTCAAACCTGAAGTCAAGATTTATTCAGCGACGCGGGAAGCCAGGTTGCCAAGCCGTAGGGCTTTACACCCTGGCATAGACATGGATCCCATCATCACTTCCCACAGCCATTTCTCCTGGGACATGGAGCAGAGAGGGTGAAACAGAGAGAGGTAGGAATTGGGTTATTATCAGGGATAAAAGTTCAGACCTCAGGGTAAGCTAGGAATCTAGAAGTTGATTTGCAAGCAGGTAGAAAAGATGTGTTCACACAAGGGAGTAAAAGACCCTTGAAGTCAGGAGTGAAATCAGATCAAAGCCCGAGGAGCCCAGGCAGCCATTAAGGCAGCAGTGGGGACTAAAGCACAGGGCACCTTGGCAACATTGCTGCCCTTGTCTAAGATGAAGCCCTCAAGCATGTCTGCTCTAACCTGAGATGCCATAAATAGAGTGGCCAGTCATTCAGGAGTCAATGCTTCAAAAAGACCATTAATGATAAAATCATCAATATTATAGCTCCTTTTTTTTTTAACATCTTTACTGTACTATAATTGCTTTACAATGGTGTGTTAGTTTCTGCTGTATAACAAAGTGAATCAGCTATACATACACATATATCCCCATATCCCCTCCCTCTTGCATCTCCCTCCCGCCCTCTCTATCCCACCCCTCTAGGTGGTCACAAAGCACGGAGCTGATCTCCCTGTGTTATGTGGCTGCTTCCCACTAGCTATCTATTTTACATTTGGTAGTGTATATATGTCCATGCCACTCTCTCACTTCGTCCCAGCTTACCCTTCCCCCTCCCCGTGTCCTCAATTCCATCCTCTACCTCTGTGTCTTTATTCCTGTCCTGCCCCTAGGTTCTTCAGAACCTTTTTTTTTAGGTTCCATATATATGTGTTATCATAGCTCCTTTTTATTGAATGCTAACGATGCGCTATGTACTACTTCAGACAATTTACATACACTGGGTCTTGTGCAATCTTCACATCTCTTCTGTTGTACAAATGAAGAAAAGCTCAGAGAACTTCAGGAATTTACACTCGTTCAAGAAGCTTGTGAATGATAAGGTTAGAATCTGAAACCATGTCAGTCTGATTTGGAAGTCCAAGGAGAGATCAGAGCCTAATGATTTTATGCGACCCTCAGTGTGTGTTTGTGTGTCTTTGACTCTCTGTTTCTGCATTTCATATCTAAATATGTATACAGCATGGCTATATGTTCCTAGTTTCTCTTCTCCTTCCACTGAGGAAAAACAAATGTAAAAACCCTTTTGATGTGGCAGTGCTGAGTCTGTCTGTTCTTAACACACTTAATAACAATGTTGATTATGTCCTTTTTTTTACAGCACACGTATGCTTTTAACACGTTGGGCATTCAGTTCTTTTGAGAACAACTTTATGGCACTAATAAGTTGGAAATTGACCACTATCTGCAGGGGTGGAAGGGAGCCCACTTCCTTGATTACTTTAGTCTTAGATTGTGTTTTATATATCTTGTCATGTGGAACTAATAGCACTATCGATTTCGAAAAAACATCTCCTAATGGAATCTGGGGTTCTGAGTCTTTGAGCGTTCTATTATTGCCTTATGAAACTATTAAGGCAAGATGTATGTTTTATTCATCTCTCAGCTCCCTGCAGTTCTTAACATAGTGATCTGAATATCATCAGTATTAAAAAAAATTTTTAATGACCAAATGAATGAATGACTGTAATGTGTAGAGGTTCAGATTATACCCATGTAACCTCTGATTACATGTACTGATATTTGGCTGGGGACATTGCTAGGCCACTAATCACTAGAGTTGATTTGATGATAATGGTAATTTACATTTATTTAATGCTTGCCATGTGCCAGGCATATGAGGAAATAGACTTGGAGGGGTTCAGTAATTTGTACACTAGGGAATAGGCAGTGTGCCCTGGATTTGAGCCCACTAATGGGGCTCCAAAGTCCACATTCTTTCCTAACGCTACCTTAATCATGAAAGAGGGTCAGTGAAGTGGGGTTTTGCAAACCCTACCTAAGGCACTCGCTCAGCAGTTCAGTTTCTCAACAGCTGCTTTCAATATGATGCGAGAGACAATGTAGAAACAACTAATGGCCAACTGGGTTGTCTCCTACAATTTTTAAGGTGAAATTAAATGGAAGTGAAGTTGGACCAAAACCAAAAAAATTTTGCTTTCCATAAATTGTCCCTACCTGATTGGGATAAGTCAGGGATTTGGAATGGGTGTTGACTCAGTTTATCAGTCCATAAAATTTAGGGTGTGACCATGGAGTACCAAGTCTAGGACTAGGAGATAATAGAGAATCCAGAAGAAAGAGAAGATACAAATGCCTGCTTATGTAGTTTTTAATATATTTGTGTAAAAGAATTTAAGAGTAAAAGGAAAAGAATAGGGACATATAAGAATCATCACACAGAGGAGAGCAAATTCTTACAGTTTATACAGAACAAGTATAATGTTCATACTGAAGAACATTCAGGTAGGATGGCTTAGTGGGAGTCCTACACATAACCTAGGGAATCTGTTTTTATTTTGTTCTTCCATTGATTCTGGGTAGATTTTTTTACTTTGAAAGGTACCCAGAGATCATCCTTTAGGAATGTTTTCTTTTACTTATATATAAATACGGTGATACCGTCATATACTTTTCCCTGACTATGAGATCTTCCAACATTCATGCACTGGGCAGCTACTATATGTGACAGGTACTTTGCACAAATAAAACAAGATGACCCCCACCCTTAGAAATTGGAAATTTACTGTGAAACTAATTTTTTAATCTGTGGATGGTAGAATTATGTATAAGATTTATTTTCTCAATTATATTATGCTATTGTTATTAAAATTTCTACAATTAATACATATTAATTTTATGACCAGAACACAAAAATTAAAATAAACTAGGTTCCACAAATTCAGATTTATGACACATGCAAAAAGAAGATAAGTCATAGTAATAGCAATTTTGAGAGCTTCCTATGTAACAGGTACTATGCTAAGCATTTTATGTGAATTCTTTTCTTTAATCCTCACAATGCTCTTATTATGTTAGTACTATTCTTATCCCCATTTTACAGATAGTGGTGCTGAGGCTAAAAGAAGAGGCAATCCCAGATTACACAGCTGTAAATAGTAAAGGCATAACTCTGCCCTACTAAAAAGCTTACAATTACACTAATCTGATAAGTAAAAGCAAAGTGAAGGTCAAATAGTCCATGTTTCCTGATCCTGAGAACTCTTTTCACCGTGTAGTGTTATAGCTATGTGCAGCAGAGAGGCTTTACGGCTCTGGGTGTATTTGATGGTATATACTGTAATTTTTGGAAGATTTTCTGTTTCCTTCTGATAGAGGGCAACTCGTGGCCATGAACCATATCTTCTTCAGTGTTTTTAAAAATTCCTTCTCCCGTTTGTGGTATTCTTTCCTTCAGGTTGGCTGTCTGGGCAACGCTTGGAAAATACTGTTGATGGCTTGGCATGGTGAAAATGTCGTCACAAATGTCTCCTGTTTTGTTGAAGCAGGCTGCAGATTTTGATATGATTCTTAGCTGGGCTCATTTTCTTGGCTTCACTGTAGGACTTCAAATAATATTATTGTTTTTCATAATAATATTTATTAAACATCTACATGGTTTCCAGCGCTGAAGGAAAGATCTCAAAAGGGGAAATGCATCGCATACAGAGTGTTTAGGCAGCCACGACGGGTCATACAGTAACTCTCAGGACTGCTGTGAGCCTGGGTGGTGTGTGGATGGTAAAGTGCTTTAAGCTTCTCTGAGGAAAACGACTGTGTCAGTTCCACTGGGATTTGGTTTTCTTTTCGGTGACTGGGTGACCCATGTGTTAAACTGCATATTTTCTACTTCTTCAGAATTTTTTTTTTTTAAGAAAAAAACTCTATCTGGAATCAAGAGAATTACTCACTGATTTGGTGAGATTATTTACATCTGCAAATCTAGCTTAATAGTTAATAGTAACCACTGAATTTCCCTTTGTTTGTCTATTTTTAAAGTAATTATATATTAAGCACTCGCTTCATGCAAGGTATGATGCTAGGTGCTCCAGATAATACAAAGATGACTGAGATGTGATCCCTAACACATATAAATATTTAAAATCCTTAACAAATACAGATATTTAAAACCCCTAACAATACAAATACAGATAACTAGAAAACAAAGCAGTAAGAGATAAGTAACATACAAAAGGTTTAGGAACATGGCGCATGGAATGCTTCTGCTCAGGAGGTCAACAGTAATGGCTGTCAAAGTTTTTGAGCACTTGTAATATGCCAAGACACCAGGATAAGAGCTTTATATGAGTCATTTTATACACTTTTCAAACAAACCTGAATCCCCCATGCATCATACTCTTCTCTGCCTGAGATTCTAACCGGAAGAGAAATAAAGAAAAAGATAGAGTAACAAACTATGACCTTTATTACCGATAAAGGCTATGTGGGTCACTGTACCTTGGTACGATAGCCAAATAGTATTTCTAATTTCCTACCCAGATCTTGGAAAAACTCATCTGAGGGAATGTTTGAGTCTGCAGAGCAAACACTCTCAACCAGGCCACCACTTCCCACTGAAGCAAGTGGAGAGAAGGAGAAAGAGAGAAAATTCCCTGTGTGCGGGATCTTTGGTAGATTAGCTCCATGTGGTCTAGAATTGTGGAACAATAGCTGTGGCCAGTGACTAGGCATTACAGACCAGGTGTCCCATTCCATCTCTGTGCGGGGGAGGTGGGGGAGGCCTGGGACGTTCAGAGAAATCTCTTCTCATAGAAAGGAGATGTGGGGAATGGGCTTCTCCCTCCAAGGATTCCCAGGTTTTCCTATTCTTGACCCTCTGGGTTTACCCAACAAGTGAGTGGTCAACTAGGGGTGTCGCTTTCCCTCTGGGGGAGGAGATGGGCATTTATCAAGGTAGTCCTTCTTCTACCTGTGTGAGACCACTCCCTTTCTCTGAAGGATCTCTAGGGAACAGTGTAGATTTTTTTCCAGAAAGCTCTGAAATGGGTCAGAACAGAGCATTATTTAAATGCACTACCATGCAACATTGTAACCAAGACTTATAACACATTACCTATTCCCATTCCAAATTATTTCTAGCATGTGTAAAGTACAGGCAATTGGAGATGGTGCTTTAGGATTAAAATGGAACATTAAGATTGTCCAATACTAAAATGCATAAATATACATTAATAATAAATGTCAATTAATAGGAGGATCCCAAATTTGAAAACGAAAAGCTCTCTTATTATCAATGGTCCTTGGAGTAATTAAAGCTCCCAAGTTAATTCTTCTTGCAAGTTAAAGACTCAAAACATTCAAGTCCAAGGAAATTAAGAACAAAATCAAATTACCTTGCCCTGGTGGGCGCAAAGAAATTTAAGTCCAAAATTTACCCGCTGCCCAGTTTCTTTTTTTAAAAAAAATAAATTTTTTTTTTATGATTGCATTGGGTCTTTGTTGCTGTGCGCAGGCTTTCTCTAGCTGCGGTGAACGGGCTTCTCATTGTGGTGGCTTCTCTTGTTGCGTAGCATGGGCTCTAGGTGTGCAGGCTTCAGTAGTTGTGGCACGTGGGCTCAGTAGTTGTGGCTCGTGGGCTCTAGAGCACAGGTTCAGTAGTTGTGGTTCAGGGGCTTAGTTGCTCCACGGCCTGTGGGATCTTCCCAAACCAGGGCTTGAACCTGTGTCCCCTGAATTGGCAGGCAGATTCTTAACCACTGTGCCACAAGGAAAGCCCCTACCCCCTGCCCAGTTTCTTATTCTGCTCTCAACTGAGGGGTTCTCATTTGCAGGGTGGGTAGCTGGAATTCTTCCAGCGATGCTGCCTGGGCTGGGTTGTGTTTCTCTGGAGTGGAGTTCCTTCAGGACCTCTGATGCCATGTCCCTAAATTGCTTTCCTTTGAAAAGAATTCAAGGTCAGGCAAGTTTATGACCACCGAGGCCTCCTACCCACCCTATTCAGGAAACAAACTAATTCCCAGCTAGTGCCTAGTACTAATGGCAATTTGAGGGAAGAAATGTTTTCAGTTTCTGCAGAGGCAGTTATCAGTCACCCAGAATCCATGATCTGTCAACTCACAAGCGGGAAATCTCTCCTAAGACAGCATTCCACGATGACTGGGCATGGGATGAGAGGTCACTGATCCTTCTCTTGGAGAGTAGCCTTTGAGACTTTGCTGATTCTTTGCAAAGTTTTGAGGTTTTCAATGGAGCCAGCCTCAGTCACCAGATCTTTTTTGAGGTATGTTTTGGTACTGTTGTTTTAACCAATATTCCAGATTTCTTGTTTTGCAGCTTCCCTGTGAGTCCCAGTTTCTACACTCTGGACTGGCACAGAGGTGGGCTCTTCATGGTGACACGGCACGCACCTCTCCTGCGAGCCACACTGGCAGCCCACTGCCGCTATGGGATGATTTAGTTCTGTAACACGTGCCTCTACCCTACAGAAGGGAGGAAGGGGGGGAAGGAGGGAAGGGAGGAAAGGGCCTCCTTCATGCCCACATTGATTCAGCTGCAGAATTGCCTGTAGCAGATTGGTGAACTGGAACTATTGTGGTTGCTTCTGAAGATTGTGTCCCTGAGAACTTGGTGACTCCCAGTACTTCTGCCATTTGCTTCTCAGGGCACAGTCCTTCTTCTGCTTTTCTATTTTAAAACTCATTTTTTAATAGAAAAATTCAAACATATATAAAAGTAGACATTAGAATAATGAATCCCTCGTGTACATATTACATTTTCAAAAATTATTAACTCAGGTATGACTTTGTTTTCCTCAGCTTTTGAATATTTCAGGCCTTGAGGAGACTTCCTTTCCACTGCATCTTTCTCTGTAACACAGACATGAATATGCCTTCATTGTTCTCTCCTCCTTTGACAAAGCTCATTTGAGCTTCCAGCAACTGAAGCTTATTCTTCTCTAATACCTACAGGGCAAGAGCTGTTGGCTGGGAGAAAACACTTTTTCCCCTTACTTTCTCTGCTTTGAATCCCACACTTTTGTTTGCCTGCTATGTTGTTTTAGATTTTGTTAGAGTCCCAGTAGTAAAAGCTGTGGCATGGATCAATTTGAAGCAACCACTATTCAAAAAAAATCTTTTGGTACATTCAACACATATATTTTAAGAATCTAATAAACCAGACATTTTTCTTTGCCCTGACTCATTAGTGGAGCAAAGAGGCAAATACCCCTGCCCTCAAAGAGCATATATGCTACTGGAGGGAGACGGACAAGAAACACACATTGGTAAAATATATGTATATCAGATGATGAAAGGTGCCGTGAAGAAAAATAAAAGCAGAGGGATATAGAGGAGGTGCCTGGGGGTTGGGGTGGGATTGCTGTAGTTTATTTTATTTTTAAAATAATTTTATTATTATTATTTATTGGAGTATAATTGCTTTACAATGTTATGTTAGTTTCTGCTGTACAACGATGTGAATCAGCTACATGTATACATATATTACCTCCCTCTTGGACCTCCCTCCCATCCTCCCCCACCCCCCCACAATCCTGACCATCTAGATAATCACAGAGCACCAAGGTGAGCTCCCTGTGCTATACTGTAGGTTCCCACTAGCTATCTATTTCACACATGGTAGTGTATTTATGTCAAACCTAACCTCCCAATTCATCCCACCCTCCCCTTCCCCGCTGTGTCCACACATCCATTCTCTACATCTGCGTCTCTATTCCTGCCCTGGAAATAGGTTCATCTGTACTATTTTTCTATATTACACATATATGCATTAATATACGATATTAGTTTTTCTCTTTCTGACTTACTTCACTCTATATGACAGACTCTAGGTCCATCCACATCTCTGCAAATGACCCAATTTCATTCCTTTTTATGACTGAGTAATATTCCATTGTACGTATGTACCACATCTTCTTAATCCATTCATCTGTCGATGGACATTTAGGTTGTTTCCATGACCTGGCTATTGTAAATAGTGCTGCAGTGAACACTGGGGTACATGTGTCCTTTTTTTTTATTTAATTAATTTATTTTTATACAGCAGGTTCTTATTAGTTATCTATTTTTTTAAAACATCTTTATTGGAGTATAACTGCTTTACAATGGTGCATTGGTTTCTGCTTTATAACAAAGTGAATCAGTTATACATATACATATGTCCCCATATCTCTTCCCTCTTGCATCTCCCTCCCTCCCACCCTCCCTATCCCACCCATCTAGGTAGTCACATCTTTTTGAATTATGGTTTTCTCAGGGTATATGCCCAGTAGTGGGAATACTAGGTCATATGGTAGTTCTATTTTTAGTTTTTTAAGGAACTTCCATATCGTTCTCCACAGGGGCTGTATCAATTTACATTCCCACCAACAGTGTAAGAGGGTTCCCTTTTCTCCACACCCTCTCCAGCATTTATTGTTTGTAGAGTTTTTGATGATGGCCATTCTGACTGGTGTGAGATGATACCTCACAGTAGTTTTGATGTGCATTTCTCTAATAATTAGTGATGTTGAACAACTTTTCATGGGCCTCTTGCCCATCTGTATGTCTTTGGAGAAATGTCTATTTAGGTTTTCTGCCCACTTTTTTTTAAACATCTTTATTGGAGTGTAATTGCTTTACAATGGTGTGTTAGTTTCTGCTTTTTAACAAAGTGAGTCAGATATACATATACATATATCCCCATATCTCCTCCCTCTTGCATCTCCCTCCCACCCTCCCTATCCTACCCCTCTAGGTGGTCACAGAGCACCAAGCTGATCTCCCTGTGCTATTTTTCTGCCCACTTTTTGATTGGGTTATTGTTTTTTGTTTTTTTTTTTTGATATTGAGCTGCATGAGCTGTTTGTATACTTTGGAGATTAATCCTTTTTCTGTTGCTTAATTTGCAAGTACATTCTCCCATTCTGAGGGTTGTTTTTCATCTTGTTTATGGTTTCCTTTGCTGTGCAAAAGTTTTTAAGTTTAATTAGGTTCATTTATCAATTTTTGTTTTTATTACTCTAGGAGGTGGGTCAAAAAAGATCTTGCTGTGATTTATTCAAAGAATATTCTTCCTATGTTTTCTTCTAAGAGTTTTATAGAATTCAGTCTTATATTTAGATCTTTAAGCCATTTTGAGTTTATTTTTGTGTGTGGCATTAGGGACTGTTCTAATTTCAGTCTTTTACATGTAGCTGTCCAGTTTTCCCAGCACCACTTATTGAAGAGACTGTCTTTTCTCCATTGTATATTCTTGCCTCCTTTGTCATAGATTAGGTGACCACAGGTGCATGGGTGTATTTCCGGGCTTTCTATCCTGTTCCATTGATCTATATTTCTGTTTTCATTCCAGTACCATACTGTCTTGATTACTGTAGCTTTGTAGTATAGCCTGAACTCAGGAAGCCTGATTCCTTCAGCTCCATTGTTCTTCCTCAAGATTGCTTTGGCTATTTGGGGTCTTTTGTGTTCACATACAAATTGTAAAAATTTTTGTTCTAGTTCTGTGAAAAATGCCATTGATAATTTGATAGGGATTGCACTGAATCTGTAGATTGCTTTGGGCAGTATAGCCATTTTCACAGTATTGATTCTTCCTATCCAAGACCATGGTATATCTCTTCATCTGTTTGTGTCATCTTTGATTTCTTTCATCAGTATCTTATAGTTTTCTGAGCACAGGTCTTTTGCCTCTTTAGACAGGTTTATTCCTAGGTATTTTATTCTTTTTGTTGCAGTGGTAAATGGGATTGTTTCCTTAATCTCTCTTTCTGATCGTTCATCATTAGTGTATAGGAATGCAAGAGATTTCTGTGCATTAATTTTGTATTCTGCAACTTTACCAAATTCATTGATTAGCTCTAGTAGTTTTCTGGTGGCATCTTTAGGAGTTTCTGTGTATAGTTATCATGTCATCTGCAAACAGTGACAGTTTTACTTCTTCTTTTCCAATTTAGATACTTTGATTTATTTTTCTTCTGATTGCTGTGGATAGGACTTCCAAAACTATGTTGAATAATAGTGATAAGAGTGGATATCCTTGTCTTGTTCCTGATCTTAGAGGAAATGCTTTCATTTTTTCACCATTGAGAATGATGTTTGCTGTGGGTTTGTCATATATGGCCTTTATTATGTTGAGGTAGGTTCCCTCTGTGCCCACTATCTGGAGAGCTTTTATCATAAATGGGTGTTGAAATTTATCAGAAGCTTTTTCTGAATCTATTGTGATGATCGTATGGTTTTTATCCTTTAATTTCTTAATATGGAGTGTCACATTGATTGATTTGCATATATTAAAGAATTCTTACATCCTTGGGATAAATTCCACTTGATCATGCGGTATGATACTTTTAATGTGTTGTTGGATTCTGTTTGCTAGTGTTTTGTTGATGATTTTTGCATCTATGTTCATCAGTGATATTGGTCTATAATTTTCTTTTTTTTGTGATATATTTGTTTATTGTATCAGAGTGATTGTGGCCTCATAAAATGAGTTAGGGAGTGTTCCTACCTCTGCAATTTTGTGGAAGAGTTTGAGAAGGCTAGGTGTTAGCTCTTCCCTAAATGTTTGATAGAATTTCTTTGTACAGCCATCTGGTCCTGGACATCTGTTTGTTGGAGGATTTTTAATTACAGTTTCAGTTTCATTACTTGTGATTAGTCTGTTTATATTTTCTATTTCTTCCTGATTCAATCTTGGAAGGTTTTACCATTCCAGGAAATTATCCATTTCTTCCAGGTTGTCCATTTTATTGGCATATAGTTGCTTGTAGTAGTCTCTTATGATCCTTTGTATTTCTGCAGTGCCAGTTGTAATTTCTCCTTTTTCACGTTTAATTTTATTGATTTGAGTCCTCTCTCCCTTTTTTTGTGATGAATATGGTTAAAGGTTTATCAATTTTGTTTATCTTCTCAAAGAAACAGCATTTAGTTTTATTGATATTTGCTATTATTTCTTTGTTTCTATTTCATTTATTTCTGCTCTGACCTTTATGATTTCTTTCATTCTACTAACTTAAGGTTTTGTTTGTTCTTCTTTCTCTAGTTGCTTTAGGTGTAAGTTTAGGTTGTTTATTTGAGATTTTTCATGTTTCTTGAGGTAGGGTTTTATTGCTATAAACTTCCCTCTTAGAACTGCTTTTGCTGCATACCATAGGTTTTGAGTTGTCATGTTTTCATTGTTATTTCTTTCTATGCAGTTTTTTATTTCCTTTTTGAGTTCTTCAGTGATCTCTTAGTTATTTAGCAGCACACTGTTCAGCCTCCATGTGTTTGTATTTTTTATAGTTTTTTTTCCCTGTAATTGATTTCTAATCTCATAGTGTTGTGGTCAGAAAAGATGCTTGATATGATTTCAATTTTCTTAAATTTTCCGAGGCTTGATTTGTGACCCAAGATGTGATGTATCTTGAAGAATGTTCCTTGTGCACTTGAGAAAAAAGTGTATTCTGCCGCTTTTGTGTGGAATGTCCTATAAATATCAATTAACTCTCTCTGGTCTATTGTGTCATTTAAAACTTGTGTTTCCTTATTTATTTTCTGGCTGTATGATCTGTCCATTGGTGTAAGTGGGGTGTTAAAATCCCCCAGTATTATTGTGCTACTGTTGATTTCCCCTTTCATGGCTGTTAGCATTTGCCTTATGTATTGAGGTGCTCCTATGTTGGGTGCATAAATATTTACAATTGTTATATATTCTGCTTGGGTTGATTCCTGATCATTATGTAGTGTCCTTCCTTATCTCTTGTAATGGTCTTTATTTTAAAGTCTATTTTCTCTGATATGAGTATTGCTATTCTAGCTTTCTTTTGATTTCCATTTTCATGGAATATCTTTTTCCATCCCCTCACTTTCAGTCTGTGTGTGTCCCTATGTCTGAAGTGGGTCTCTTGTAGACAGCATATATATGGGTCTGTTTTTGTATCCATTCAGCCAGTCTGTGCCTTTTGGTTGGAGCATTTAATCCATTTACATTCAAGGTAGTTATCTATATGTACGTTCCTATTACAATTTTCTTAAATTTGTTTAAGTTAGATTTTTAAAAAATATTTATTACTTATTTATTTTATTTATTTTTGGCTGCATTGGGTCTCAGTTGCGGCATGCAGGATCTTTGTTGAGGCATGCAGGACCTTTCCTTGCAGTGTGCAGGCTCTTCATTGTGGTGTGCAGGCTTCTCTCTAGCTGTGGTGCTGGTTCCACGGTGCATGTGCTCTGTAGTTGTGGTGCATGGGTTCCAGAGCACACGGGCTCTGTAGTTTGTGGCACAAAGGCTCTCTAGTTCAGGCGCACATGCTCAATAGTTGTGGCATATGGGTTTAGTTGCACCGCGACATGTGGGATATTCGTTCCCTGAACAGGGATGAAACCCGCGTCCCGTGAATTGTATGGTGGATTCTTTACCACTGGACAACCAGGGTAATTGTTCTTAATTGTTTTGGGTTTGTTTTCGTGGGTCTTTTTCTTCTCTTGTGTTTCCCGCCTAGAGAGATTCCTTTATCATTTGTTGTAAAGCTGGTTTGGTGGTGCTGAATTCTCTTAGCTATTGCTTGTCTGTAAAGCTTTTGATTTCTCTGTCAAATCTGAATGAGATCCTTACTGAGTAGAATAATCTTGGTTGTAAGTTTTTCCCTTTCATCACTTTAAATATATCCTGCCACTCCCTTCTGCCCTGCAGAGTTTCTGTTGAAAAATCAGCTGATAACCTTATGGGGATTCCCTTGTATGTTATTGGTTGCTTTTCCCTTGCTGCTTTTAATATTTTTCTTTGAATTTAATTTTTGATAGTTTGATTAATATGTGTCTTGGTGTGTTTCTCATAGGGTTTATCCTGTATGGGACTCTCTGTGCTTCCTGGACTTGGGTGGCTATTTCCTTTCCCATGTTAGGGAAGTTTTTGACTATAATTTCTTCAAATATTTTTTCAGGCCCTTTCTCTTTCTCTTCTTTTTCTGGGACCCCTATAATTCAAATGCTGGTACATTTAATCTTGTCCCAGAGGTCTCTGAGACTGTCCTCAATTCTTTCCACACTTTTTTCTTTATTCTGCTCCTTGGCAATTATTTCCACCATTCTATTTACCAGCTCACTTATTCATTCTTCTGCCTCATTTATTCTGCTATTGATTCCTTCTAGAGTATTTTTCACTTCAGTTATTGTGTTGTTCATCACTGTTTGTTTGTTCTTTAGTTCTAGGTCTTTGTTAAACATTTCTTTTACTTTCTCAATCATGCCTCCATTCTATTTCCAAGATATTGGATCATCTTCACTATCATTACCCTGAATTATTTTTCAGGTAGATTGCCTATTTCCTCTTCATTTATTTGGTCTTATCTGTTTTTACCTTGCTCCTTCATCTGTAACATATTATTTTTGTTGTCTCATTTTTTTTTTGATGGGTGGGGCTGTGTTCCTGTCTTACTGGTTGTTTGGCCTGAGGCGTCCAGCACTGGAGTTTGCAGGCAGTTGGGTCGAGCCAGGTCTTGGTGCTGAGATGAGGTCTTCCAGGAGACCTCACTTCAATTAATTTTCCTTGGGGTCTGAGGTTCTCTCTTAGTCCAGTGGTTTGGACTCAGCACTCCCACCACAGGAGCTCAGGCCCAGCCCCTGGCCTGGGAGCCAATATCCTGTAAGCCACGTGGTGTGGACAAAAAAAAAAAAAAAGAAAAGGCAGAACAATAGCGAAGAATAAAAAATAAAATTAGAATAATAAAAAATTTATTAGAAAAATTAAAAATATAAATGAAACAATAACAAAGTAAAACAGAACCACAGGAGCAAAAAAACCCCAAAAAACAAAAAACTAACAGGGGACTTCCCTGGTGGTGCAGTGGTTAAGAATCCACCTGCCAATGCAGGGGACACAGGTTCAATCCCTGGTCCAGGAAGATACCACATGCCTTGGAGCAATAAGCCCATGCACCACAACTACTGAGCCTGTGCTCTAGAGCCCATGCACCACAACTACTGAGCCTATGCGCCACAACTACTGAAGCCTGTGCGCTCTAGGGCCTCTGCCACAACTACTGAGCCTGAATGCTGCAACTACTGAAGCCCACTTGCCTAGAGCCTGTGCTATGCAACAAGAGAAGCCACTGCAATGAGAAGCCCCTGCACTGCAATGAAGAGTAGCCCCCACTCACTGCAACTAGAGAAAGCCCACACGCAGCAATGAAGACCCAATGCAGCCAAAAGTAAAAAAAAAAAACAAAAAACAAACAAACAAAAAACTGGAACAGGCTTTGGCTGTGGGGAGTGGGGCCTCGGCTCAGGGCCCGTGTAGCTGGAAAAGGCCCTGGGGGGGGGGTGGGGGGTGGGGCAGGGCCTAGGCTTGGTGCAGCTGGAAGGGACCTCGGAGTATGGAGAGTCAGGCCTGGGACCTCAGCAGGTCTCACTGGGCCCGAGTGGGTGGGGGAAATGCTGGCCCATTTCCTTCTGATTCTCTGATCCCTCGAGTGTCTCGCCCTGTCCCCGTTGATCCCCTTGTGTGAATGGGCCCCTCCGGGCATGGGAACCCTTTCCCTCCCCAGCCACACCACAGGGGCACCGATCCCATCCAGTCTCCACTTCTCCCCCCTTCTTCCCCCCATGCCCTGCCTGGTCGCTCGGGGGTTCCCCTTAGGTGTCCAAGGACCCCACCAGTGCCTGGTAGGTGCTCTAGTTGTGAGGAGACGCAAACTCTGTGTCCTCCTAATCCACGATCTTGACTCTGCCCTGGGGTTGCCATAGTTCAAAATAGGGTAGTCTGGGCATGCCTGGCTGAGAAGGAAACATCTGAGTAGAGGCTTTAAGGGGAGGTAAAGCGTGATCCATGCACATATCTGGGGAAGAGTGTTCTAGGTAGATGGCACAGCAAGAGCAGAAACAGAGAGTGTGCTGGAATTCGAGGAGGTTGATGTGCCAAGAGTGGCTTGTGCAAGGGAAGTAAGAGGAGACAGGCAGACAGGGCAGGGGATGGGACAGATCTAGGGGGCTGTAGGCTGACCTGAGGGCTTGGCTTTTTCTCTAAGTGAAGTGAAAGTTTTGGGAGGGCTCTAAGCAGAGCAGTGACAGGAGACACTCTCCCCACCATTAGATAAACACTGAACACAGGCCTGGTTTTGCTCTATCATTATTCTGCCTGGTTCCCCTTTACTATGGCTCATCGCTTAGATGAGTGTCTTAGAGTCCAATTCCATGAATTCTAGGGCAGGTTCTCTTTAGAGTTTAGGCAATACCTTATCTCTACTTACAATGGTTGTACACCTCAAAATTCACAAATCATACTTTGTGTATTCTCTGATTGTCCTGGCCTTCCCTTCTCAGATCTGTCTAGATTTTCTGTAACCACTAACACAGCACTGCTGGCCTTCCCAGGGCAATTCTCGGATTGCTTTCAACAATTGCTTTTGTTACTCATGGCTTAGACTTTCAATGGTTACCTGGATTCGGTCCCTCTCTGGACAAATCATGTCAGATTCTGCCGCTGAGATATTGCATCTCTTCTTCTGTGAGACTTCTTTGGGTTCCAGTAACTTTTCCTCATACAGTTATAATTAAGCCATGTCTTTTTTTTTTTTTCCTAATGCTCTATTTCAGAGCAGTTTGATCTAGTTTTCCTTTTATTTTTGTATCTCTTCTGGCCTTCAGGATCTCATTTCATGTTTCATATCCATCTATACTATATCCTAAGATCTTAACTTTTTTCTTAAAGAAACATCTCTTGTTCTTCAATGAAATCAGCTGGTCTTCCTAGGCTTGCTTTCATTCTCAGAGCCCAGAAGTACCCTCTGGGGCTGGGACCTGGATTACAGTGTCTCCAAGCAGCTTTCTGGAATGTATCCAATTTCCAGCACCAGCTCTAGGATGCTAGGCAGTTATTATTGTGGATCAGCACACCTCAGAAAACCTGAACTTTTCACTCTAGAACAAGGTTGCTCATTGTCACCTCATTAAAATAATGAAATTAACAGAACTATGACCTCTGAGGTTCAATACAGATCTATGTAGGCATTTCTTTCTTGATCACATAGAGGTTGAAATTTAAGGAGGCTAGTGGGGGAAGAAAAGAAGGTTTTGCTAGATATAATCACCTTTAAGAGCAATGAAGCAATATCTTACTGTCCTGAGCTGCCAAAATTCATTTTTATGGAATCAAATCCATGAAGAATTGGCTACAGTACATGTAATATTGTGAATGTTAGAATTTGCACTTTGTTTCTCTAGTTATTCAGGCTGTGTGAAAAAAAACGCCTGTTGCCAGCCCACTCCCCGCTGGCTACTCAGAGAGTATTATTACTCCACTTAGGAATTACACTCTAAACATGGACTTCAAGTAAGACCATTTCAAATGGTAGAATTTGAGGGTGTGATGGGCCATTTAATCTCCATATTTTCCTACCTCTGCCTCTCCACTCTGACTTTTTGTAGAAACAGGTAACTCATTTTGAAACGCCCAGTATGAGACTCCCTACTTCTGAAGTTCACCAGGCACAACAATTTGAGTCCCTTTCAGCTTGACAGTGGGCAATCCTGCCAAGGTTCTTAACTGGAGGGATTTTTCAAATGGGTCAGCACATTTACCTGAAGCAATTTCATTTGTGTCACAGGGCATCAATAATCAGTTTCTAGAGACCCATGGGTCATACATCCTTAGTGGTTGGAAGGATGAGGTTGTGAATGTTGACACACTGGTTACAAACATATTTGGATGGGCTGCATGTGCATGTTCTCATGTGCTGCAGACTTGTCATTCATTCATCACCAAATACATATTGAATAACTACTTTATTTCAGGTGCCACTTTTGATGCTTAGTTTACTATGATAAACAAGAACCTAAAATATGCCACAACCCTGATAGTCTAACAAATCAACACTTCCCAACAGGAAGAGGACATGATTGGCATCGCTTAGCTCTCTGGGTCTCTATTACTGCACTGCCCTAGACGTGGTCTCTACCTGGCAGTATGGCTGACTGTCTACATCTTGCACTTGTCTCTCACTACACTTGTAGTCATGGCATCAACCAAGCATCTGGAAAAGCAAGTACTGGTGAGAACATCTGTATAATATAAATTTAACATGAGCCTAAATTTGCACCATTATACAAATGGGCTAAGTTGGTGATTAATGGCCCTTACTGGCATGGGAATAGAATCATAGAAAGATGTAATTTTAGATGTAGAATGGATATTACACATCATGCAATTCAATCCCTGGTATGCGCTAAAAACTACAAAGCCACGTACTAACTTAGTCACTGATGTATTAATTCAATAACTATTTATTCATTGGCTATTAGGCATAAAGTGTTATGAGAGGCACTGGAGATATAGTAGTAAACAGGATAGATTTGGCCCATCATAGAGCTCTTAGATTACGAAGGGAAAAACATGAAACAGCTAATTACACAGTAAATTATTTCAGCACATAGAAATACAATACAAAAAACACAAAGGAACATCTAATAAGAAAAACACTTCCCTTGTCTAGGGGAATCAAAAAGTCTTTTCTGAGGAAGTGAGGATGTGGGGAAGCCTGGCCAAGGCAACTATATGCCCCAAGGCCAGAAGAAGACTGACACATCACAGACTCTGAAAGGAATCAGGTGGCTAGCATATACTGAGTGAAGGGAACAGTGATTCAGCTCAAAATTAGAAGAGAAGGCCAGGGTCCTATTATACAGAGTCTTATAGGTCAGGTTAAATACTTAAAATTTCATTGTAATTAATGTAAATTCACTTAAAAGAGTATATCAGGTAAATTATATAGTTCATCTTTCAATTAGTTTTGCTTCTATACTTAACTTTTTCTGTATGCAGTGTTCTCAGGAAAGGTTTAATACATAGAGTACAAAGATTGGCTTTTGAGAGCCTATGTTGACTTTTTTTCATTGTAGTAAAAAAACATAACATAAAATTTGCCATCTTATTCATTTTTAAGTATGTTGGCTCATAAATCTCACAAAGGATGTGAAAGCCATGGCTTTCAACTCAAAGGGACACAGACTTGAGAGAATAAAGGTCTTTTGACTAGAAATATCAGGTAAAAACCTGAAGAAAGTGACACAAGGTTTACCCAATAACAATAGGTTAGAAAGAATCTACCCAACAATGTAAGAGTTGGTTTTAACCAAAAGGGAATAGCATTGTGTTCCACTAGCTAGAAGGAGGGACTGGGAGAGGAAGCAACCAGAGCTTAAAAGTAATAGGCCTCTGAAAAGTGCTTGGCACCTTGACCCCACCTCCATGGAAGGATTCCTGAAAAGAAGGGCAATGTACTATTTGGGGGAATCCTAGGGCAGATAGCACCCTTGCTGTCTTTTTAAGGGGAGCACAGGACACCATTCACCTGTTCAAAAAGCCCTACATTTAATCAATGGGTCATGCCAGCCATCTCTTGCTGTGTAAATATCACCCCAAACATAGTGGCTTAAAACAAGAGCAATGATTTTATCATCAGTCATGGTTTCTGTGGGTCAGAAACTCAGGAAGGGCTCAGCTGAGTTAATCTAGTAACAATGCTATTGGAACGTCAGCCATCACATCTGTGTTCCAGACTCCAAGAAGAGTAAAGAGGAGAAGGGTAAAAGAAATACACTTTCCAGCTAAGATATTTCACTTTGATGATTGTCCTCTCCCAGGAAAGTCTTTCTGGAAGTCCCACACATCATTTCAACTTGCATCTCCCTGACAAGAACTTACCCATATAGCCATGCTTAACTCTGAGATACTGAGAAATGTGGTCCTTTTGTAGTCTCAAATAAAATCACCATTCTCTTGAAGATGATGGGCATCTAAAATACGAAGGGCAAAATAAATTGTGGAAGACAATTAGCATTCTCTGCTGCATTACTTAAAGCACCCTGAGTTTTAACCCGTAACAGACTCAGTTGCCTGGCAACTGGTTAATTGCCAGAATCCAGTTGAGAGATAATGACTTGGACAGGGATAAGAGCAATGAGGATTCAAGTGACATTAAAGAAGTAGAGTCAACCAGGCTTGGTGATGGCTTGGGGGAAGAGATTGTGTTAAAGATGACTTCCAGAATTTGGACTAGAATAACTGGTTGGGGTGGGGTGGGGAGAGGGGGATAGTAGTACCATGCACTGAAATAAAGATTACTACGAGAGGACCTTGTTTGGAGTAAAATAATAAATTCCATTTGAAGTATGTTAAATTTGAAGAGCTTTTGAGGCATCTGAAAGAAATGTGAGGTAGGCAGTTGGGTGTTAGGGCCTGAAGCCCAAAGAAGTCTGAGTTGGAAGTAGTATATATTTGGGTATCAGTATGTAAACAGTGATTGAAGCCATCCATGATTGTAGATAGAATAACTTAGGATCAGTTCATAAAGTAAGTAGATTTTAAAACTAAGACTAGGACTAAGCCAGCAAAGGAGACTGAAAAACTGGAAAATTAGGTGAGAAATCAGGAAGTAAAATGGCATGTAAGCCAAGGAAAAAAATGTTTCAGGAAGGAGAGAGAAGACTCAGATATTTGCACTGGATCTTATGATATAGAGGTCACTGGGACCTTGTAAGACCTATCTCGGTGGCTTGGTGGGGGCAGAAGCTGACCAGGGTGGAATGAAGAATGAAGGAGAGGTGAGGAATCAGAGACAATGAGAGCTGTCTGCTCTTGAGAAGTTTGTCTATAAAGGGAAGGGGAGAAAACATGATAGCTGTTGAGGAGCAGAGTCAGGCTTTGTTTTTGAACAGTTTATTTAAAAGCTATTGGTCATTTACAGAATCTAAGAAAAATGCTGACTAAGCAGAGTGAATTCATTCTAAGTTATGCCCATTGTTATGGACTGAATGTGTCTCCCACAAATTCATGTGTTGAAACCCCAACACTCAATGTGATTGTATTAGGAAGTGGAATCTTTGGAAGGTGAGTAGAACTAGGTGAGGTCATGAGGATGGGATTAGTATCCTTCTAAGAGTCATAGAGAGCTCTCTTTGCCTCTCTGCCCTCTGCTATGTGAGAATGCAATGAGAAGTTGGCAGTCTGCAGCCTGGAAGAGGGCTCTCACCAGAACCTCATCATTCTGGCACACTGATCTCAGACTTCCATCCTCCAGAACTGTGAGAAATAAATTTGTTGTTTATAAGTTACCCAGTGTATGATACATTGTTATAACAGCCCAGACTAAGACATCCATTTTGTGACCCTCAGCTCAAGCTATGAGTTCAGTCAGACAAGTTGGATTGGCCTAGCTTGGGTCATAGTTCATAGGCTCACCCTTCGATGAGGCAGAAAGGGTATCTTTCTCTTTTATTGTATTTAAACATACATAACATAAAATTTACCACTGTAACCATTTTTAAGTGTACAATTCATTGGCATTAAGTACATTCACAGTGTTGTGATTTTTCTTTATCTCAAACAGAAACTCTGTATCCATTAAACAATAATTCCTCATTCTCCCCTCTTCTCAGCCCCTGGGAACCTCTGTTCTACTTTCTGTCTCTATGAGTTTTCTTATTTTAGGTACCTGATATGAGTGGACTCATGCAATATTGGTCTTTTTGCATCTGGCTTCTTTCACTTAGTATCAGTATAATGTCTTCAAGGTTCATCCATGTTTTAGCATGTATCAGAATTTCATTTTTTAAGGTTGAATAATATTCCAGAGTGGGTATCTTGCTGGCAGTTCTATGAGACTGCATGCAAAGGAGGTTGGGGGACAATTGAGGTCTGGTACAGGAATGGCCAAGCAGGTTGCATGCAGCCGATCTGCCAACAGTCTTACCTCCCTGAGCCTTCAGACTCCTTCTCCCACATAACTCTGGGAGGGAAATAAAATGTAAAAAAGTAAATAAAAGAAAGAATTATTTTGAATATAACTAAAGTTCCTTTAAAAAATGAAGAGACACCCTTTTTTTTTTTTTTTTTTTTTTGCAGTACGTGGGCCTCTCACTGTTGTGGCCTCTCCCGTTGTGGAGCACAGGCTCCGGACGCGCAGGCTCAGTGGCCATGGCTCACGGGTCCAGCCGCTCCGTGGCATGTGGGATCTTCCCGGACCGGGGCATGAACCCGTGTCCCCTGCATTGGCAGGTGGACTCTCAACCACTGCGGCACCAGGGAGGCCCGAGACACCCATTTTTCATCTCCTAAGGGGGTAATATGAGCTGGATTCTGGGTCCAAGGGTCTCTGCTGAAGCCAGGGAAGTTGGTGCCGTGCTGAATGTGTTAGGAGGCTGAGGTGTGTGAACTGGAGATTAGGTCAGGGTAGACATTCTGAAATGAGTAATCAAGCTGATGCCAGGATGTATAAATACAGTTGAAGTTGGATTGAGTCAGGTGTCAGAGACAGACAGGCAGGTGAGAATCCTACACCAGGGGAAAAAGCACCAGTGGTGATTATTCTGGGAAGGCAGGAATTCTGTGGTCTCTTCATTTATAAAATGTGTTGGATTAATTGATCTTTAAGGTATCCTTAAGCCTAAAGTACATCAAATGTATAATCTCCTTTAAGTGTAGAATAAATACAACAGAATAAAATGTGGATACACCTTATTTAAAAAGCTGAATGCATCAAAATCCAGATTTTGAAAAGAAGCAAATTGAAGATGATAATTTACTCTTAAGAAGCATCTCCCATGGGCATCCTTTTCGGTGATTATTTACCTTGGGGACATCTGAGAATCACCTGGCTGATTCTCCATACCCAGGAAACACTCCAGAGCAATTAAATCAGAACCTCTGGGGATAGAACCGGGGTATCAGTACTTTTAAGTCTTCCTTATGATTTCAATGTGCAGCCTAAGCTGAGAAACACAAATAGTGAACTTAAGCAGTTGGATTCATTTAAATTAAATACCCCTATGATACAATTTCTTTAATCAGGAAAACTGGAGTCTGCCAGAAATTTAAAAGAGGAGTTTATATGGGCATGCAATCATGAAAGCAAAGTTGTAGTGTTAGGATACGTGGATACTAAATCCAAGAGAACAGCTGTGTGTCTCCTGAGACGCACCTAATAAAGGACAGAAGGCACATCATGATGAAGACATTGAACCAGGTGATTATTTCTAGAGAGCGTTTACCAACTCTCTGAGGTGGAGACCTGTTGATTAAAGTTAAATTCACACTTGCATTGTATGTTTGAAACTGGTTGTTGTGTTTAATTTAACTGCTAAGTAAATTTAGTTAGAGATTTATACACAGTGGGTGATTATTTTTGAGCATACCTCCTTCTGTTACAAAGCCTGGCTAAAACCACAGGGTGCATTGGTTATATGAAAAACAGCCCCACATTTGCTCATTGCACTGGTTTCCAGGAAGGGATGACCACTCCTGGTAAAGTCATTCTTATCTATGTTGTGAAAAAAGTAGGGAAAGGAGCTTGGGAACTTCAGCCTCAAATAGGGGTGATTCTAAGTGGGTGATCCTTAAAAATTCAAGAAGATGCCTTCGGTGCTCAGCTAGGAGTTGCATGAGCCCATTAATGAAATTAGTGCTCATATAAAAGGAAGTGTTTGTCTCTCAGGAATGGGACTCAGAGATGGGGAAGTGAGACAGGGAGTTGCGGTCTTATCATTTTGTTGTTACAAACCATATTGTTTTTGAATTTTGTAAACCATAAACATGTGTTAATTTCATTAAAATTAAATGAAAATTAAAAATGGAAGAATGCATTAATTTATAACAGTGATTTTGCCTAGGGAAAGGAAAAGGATTATAATTATTCAAAGTTTTTGCTCAATATGCTTGTGAATTGTCCAAATTTTTTACAAGAATATATTCAAGCATTACTTCTATTCTTAAAATAAGTAAAATAATGTAAAAGCGAAATAAATAACAAAAGAATATATCTTAGGGAAAAAAATTTCATTTTAATGAAATGAATGACTGATAGACTATGAAATGTAAATAAAATGGTGGACTAAAAGTGTCTACTAATTGCTGAGCAATATGAATAAAGAGTGACTCACACCTGGACAGACTATGGTTTGATTTGGAGACACCAAATCTAAAGAAAAAGTCCTAAAACCTGCCAGAAGAAAAAAAAGTAAATCCCTATACTGGAAGAGGTAAACACTGATACTGTATTTCTCATCAGCTGTACTGGTCCTAAGAATATAATATGACAATATCTTGAAAGATCTAAGAAAAAAGTAGAACCTAGCAAAACTATTATTTGAAGGAAAATAAAGATATTTGGGACATTCAATTACTCAGGATGTTTTTACCTCCAAACTTCCTCTAAGAAATATCAATGGAAGATGCATTCCAACAAAATAAAAAATAAATCCCAAAGGAAAGCAAAGAACACAAAAGAAGTAATGAGTCAAGAAATAAGTAAAGACATGGATGATGAAAGAACAAGGTTAAAGAATAATCTGAGTCTAAAATACCAGTGATAGCAACAACCCGTCAGAGGTATAAAGTTCATAATCTATCCTGCATCTAAATATATTGCATACCTACCACAATTAAATTAAAATTTATGTAAAATGAATAATAAAAAATGTACACTTAGAAATTTAAAATTAATTTCAACTATGTTTTGGGTTATAGAATAAAGAAAAATACAAATGATAAACTTCTTAAAAATGATAAAGCACAGCATAGTAAAATCTATGAATGAAGTAGTGGTCACAGAAAAACTTATAACTAAAAAGCCAAATGTTATAAGATAATACTTACTGAAAATAAATGGTATTCCAACCAAAAAAACTTTGAAAAGAATAACAAAATACACTTGAAAAAGTAGGAGGAAGCCATATTAAAAGATGAAATAATTAATAAATTAATCCATAAAAATGTTGTTTATTTGAAAACAGTAATAACATTATTACAGCCTTTTGGAAAACCCTAGTAAGAATAAAAAGACAACTGAAATGTCATTAGAAAAGAGGTAGGGCCATAAATACCAATAGAAAAGAGAATAAATGCTAGAATATATATAAAATTTTATAATGGTATATTTGAAAGATTGCATGATATGAATAATTTTCTAGGAAAATGTGAATTATACAAAAAAAATCTCAAAAAAACATAGAAAACTGAAAGAATAACTGTTTACAATACAGTATAATTGAAAAGGGGATCAAAGGACTGGTATTAAAAATGGTAAAAGAGCCTAATAGATTTATGGATGATTTCTACCAAATCTTTAAGAAACTGATAATCTTCATAATCAAATAATTAGTCCAAAACATTAAAAAATTGGAAAGCTGTGTAACTCTTTTAACTGGATTTAAAAAACTTGACAAGGGAAGCAATAGAAAAGGAAAGCATAGAACATTCTTACTTTATAGGGCAAAATTTTAAAATAAAATGTCAACAAACTGAACACAACTTTGCATTAAAAGAATAAGGCACATGGCACATACATAGGAATGCAGAGATTACTCAACAGAATAACATTTTACCAATATAATTTATTATGTTAATAAGCAGATTAAAGGAGAAAATCCTTACAATCATCTCAAATAGATGTGGGAAAAATATCTTATAAAATTCAGTGACCCATAAATCAAAAAAATTTTAGTCAGCTAGAAATATAATAGGTTTTACAAATCTTTAAAGAGCATTGAACAGAGATCTAGAACAAACATCATACCTAATGGCAAAATATTAGAAGTTTAAAAAATTACATTAGGAAAAAGACAAAGTTGTTTAATATCACTGAGACTCTAAACTTTGTACTAGAGTTTTTAGCCAATGCACTAGGACAAGAAAAAATAAGAGATGTAAGTATTAGAAAGGAGGAACTATCACTTATAGCCAAAAAAAAAAAATATTTTTTAACTAAAAATTGAAGAGAAATAAATGATAAAACTAAAGAAAGGAACTTCCCTTGTGGCGCAGTTGTTGAGAATCTGCCTGCTGATGCAGGGGACACAGGTTTGAGCCCTGGTCTGGGAAAATCCCACCTGCTGCCGAGCAACTAAGCCCACATGCCACACCTGCTGAAGCCTTTGCACCTAGAGCCCATGCTCTGCAACAAGACAAGCCTCAACATGAAGCCCATGCACTGCAACGAAGTGTAGCCCCACTCACCACAGCTAGAGAAAGCTTTCGTGCAGCAACAAAGACCCAACACAGCCAAACCAACAAAACAAACCAACAAAACTAATGAAAGAGTTAAGCAAAGTGGTTACATATTAGAACAACATATTAAAATCAATTAGCTTAAGAAATCTGACTAACTGGGTATTAAAATAAATGCAGTTCATTTTTGATTTTGGCTGAGGTACTAAGGCAATAAGCGGCAATTGTTTCCACATTCTAAAGTTGGTACTGCACCACCAATAAAGGATTAACCAGTTCTGTGACCCTTGAATCTTTTACCCAAATCAATAGTTGGAAATAATTAAAATTTTGGAGTTGAACATTGAAGACTATAAGAGGACAACTTGGAGAGGCTGATATATTTCCTGGAGATTGAGGGCCAAGGTGTTTGATAACCATCCAGAGAATCTAAAGATGTAACCAAACTATACATATTTCTTTTATTATGTTTTAACATCTTTATTGGAGTATAATTGCTTTACAATGGTGTGTTACTTTCTGCTCTATAACAAAGTAAATCAGTTATACATATACATATATCCCCATATCTCTTCCCTCTTGCATTTCCCTCCTTCCCACCCTCCCTATTGCACCCCTCTAGGTGGTCACAAAGCACATATGTATATATTTATATATGTATATATATCCATGCCACTCTTTCACTTTGCCCCAGCTTCCCCTTCCCCCTCCCCATATCCTCAAGTCCATTCTCTAGTAGGTCTGCGTCTTTATTCCCATCTTGCCCCTAGGTTCTTCATGACCATTTTTTTTCTTAGATTCCATATATATATGTGCTTGCATACAGTATTAGTTTTTCTCTTTCTAACTAACTTCACTCTGTACGACAGACTCTAGGTCCATCCACCTCACTACAAAAACTCAATTTCGTTCTTTTTAAGGCTGAGTAATATTCCATTGTATATATGTGCCACACCTTCTTTATCCATTCATCTGTTTATGGACACTTAGATTGTTTCCATGTCCTGGCTATTGTAAATAGAGCTGCAATGAACATTGTGGTACATGACTCTTTTTGAATTATGGTTTTCTCAGGGTATATGCTCATAGTGGGATTGCTGGGTCATATGATAGTTCTATTTTTAGTTTTTTAAGGAAACTCCATACTGTTCTCCATAGTGGCTGTATCAATTTACATTCCCACCAACAGTGCAAGAGGGTTCCCTTTTTTCCACACCCTTTCCAGGATTTATTGTTTGTAGATTATTTTGATGATGGCCATTCTCACCAGTGTGAGATGATATCTTATTGTAGTTTTGATTTGCATTTCTCTAATGATTAATGATGCTGAAGGTTCTTTCATGTGTTTGTTGGCAATCTGTATATCTTCTTTGGATAAATGTCTATTAGGGTCTTCTGCCCATGTTTGGATTGGGTTGTTTGTTTTTTGATATTGAACTGCATGAGCTCCTTGTAAATTTTGGAGATTAATCCTTTGTCAGTTGTTTCATTTGAAAATATTTTCTCCCATTCTGAGGGTTGCCTTTTGGTCTTGTTTCCTTTGCTGTGCAAAAGCTTTTAAATTTCATTAGGTCCCATTTGTTTATTTTTGTTTTTATTTCCATTTCTCTAGGAGGTGGGTCAAAAAGGACCTTGCTGTGATTTATGTCATGGAGTATTATGCCTATGTTTGCCTCTAAGAGTTTAATAATGTCTGGCCTTAAATTTAGGTCTTTAATCCATGTTGAGTTTATTTTTGTGTATGGTGTTAGGGAGTGTTCTAGTTTCATTCTTTTACATGTAGCTGTCCAGTTTTCCAGCACCACTTATTGAAGAGGCTGTCTTTTCTCCACTGTATATTCTTGTCTCCTTTATCAAATATAAGGTGACCATATGTCTGTGGGTGTATCTCTGGGCTTTCTATCCTATTCCATTGATCTATATTTCTGTTTTTGTGCCAGTACCATACTGTCTTGATTATTGTAGCTTTGTAATATAGTCTGAAGTCAGGGAGCCTGATTCCTCCAGCTCCGTTTTTCTTTCTCAAGATTGCTATGGCTATTCAGGGTCTTTTGTGTTTCCATACAAATTGTGAGATGTTTTGTTCTAGTTCTGTGAAAAATGCCATTGGTAGTTTGATACGAATTGCATAGAATCTGTAGATTGCTTTGGGTAATATAGTCGTTTTCACAATGTTGATTCTTCCAATCCAAGAACATGGCATATCTCTCCATCTGTTTGTATCATCTTTAATTTCTTTGATCAGTGTCTTATAATTTTCTGCATACAGGTCTTTTGTTTCCTTAGGTAGGTTTATTCCTAGATATTTTATTCTTTTTGTTGCACTGGTAAATGGGAGTGTTTTCTTAATATCACTTTCAGATTTTTCATCATTAGTGTATAGGAATGCAAGAGATTTCTGTGCATTAATTTTGTATTCTGCTACATTACCAAATTCATTGATTAGCTCCAGTAGTTTTCTGGTAGCATCTGTAGGATTTTATATGTATAGTATCATGTCATCTGCAAACAGTGACAGCTTTACTTCTTTTCCAATTTTGATTCTTTTATTTCTTTTTCTTCTCTGATTGCTGTGGCTAAAACTTCCAAAACTATGTTGAATAATAGTGGTGACAGTGGGCAACCTTATACTGTTCCTGATTTTAGTGAAAATAGTTTCAGTTTTTCACCATTGAGGACAATGTTGGCTGTGGGTTTGTCATATATGGTCTTTATTATGTTGAGGAAAGTTCCCTCTATGCCTACTTTCTGCAGGGTTTTTATCATAAATGGGTGTTGAATATTGTCAAAAGCTTTCTCTGCATCTATTGAGATGATCATATGGTTTTTCTCCTTCAATTTGCTAATATGGTGTATCACGTTGATTGATTTGCGTATATTGATGAATCCTTGCATTCCTGGGATAAACCCCACTTGATCATGGTGTATGATCCTTTTAATGTGCTGTTGGATTCTGTTTGCTAGTATTTTGTTGAGGATTTTTGCATCTATGTTCATCAGTGATATTGGCCTGTAGTTTTCTTCTTTGTGACATCTTTGTCTGGTTTTGGTAACAGGGTGATGGTGGCCTCGTAGAATGAGTTTGGGAGTGTTCCTACCTCTGCTATATTTTGGAAGAGTTTGAGTAGGATAGGTGTTAGCTCTTCTCTAAATGTTTGAAGGATTCGCCTGTGAATCCATCAGGTCCTGGGCTTTTGTTTGTTGGAAGATTTTTAATCACAGTCTCAATTTCAGTGCTCATGATTGGTCTGTTCATATTTTCTATTTCTTCCTGGTTCAGTCTCAGAAGGTTGTGCATTTCTGAGAATTTGTCCATTTCTTCCAAGTTGTCCATTTTATTGGCATAGAGTTGCTTATAGTAATCTCTCATGATCCTTTGTATTTCTGCAGTGTCAGTTGTTATTTCTCCTCTTTCATTTCTAATTCTATTGATTTGAGTCTTCTCCCCTTTTTTCTTGATAAGTCTGGTTCATGGTTTATCAATTTTCTTTATCTTCTCAAAGAACCAACTTTTAGTTTTATTGATCTTTGCTATTGTTTCCTTCATATCTTTTTCATTTACTTCTGATCTGATGTTTATGATTTGTTTCCTTCTGCTAACTTTGTGGTTTTCTTGTTCTTCTTTCTCTAATTGCTTTAGGTGTAAGGTTAGGTTGTTTATTTGAGATGCTTCTTGTTATTTAAGGTAGGAGTGTATTGTTATAGACTTCCCTCTTAGAACTGCTTTTGCTGCATCCCATAGGTTATGGGTCATCATGTTTTCATTGTCATTTGTTGCCAGGTATTTTTTTATTTCCTGTTTGATTTCTTCAGTGATCTCTTGGTTATTAACTAGTGTATTGTTTAGCCTCCATGTGTTTGCATTTTTTTACAGATTTTTTCCTGTAATTGATATGTAGTCTCATAGCTTTTTGGTCAGAAAAGATAGTTGATACAATTTCAATTTTCTTAAATTTACCATGGCTTGATTTGTGACCCAAGATCTGATCTATCCTGGATAATGTTCCATGAGCACTTGAGAAGAAAGTGTATTCTGTTGGTTTTGGATGGAATGTCCTATAAATATCAATTAAACCCATCTTGTTTACTGCGTCATTTAAAGCTTGAGTTTCCTTATTTATTTTCATTTTGGATGATCTGTCCATTGGTGAAAGTGTGGTGTTAAGTACCTTAGCATAATTGTGTTACTCTCGATTTCCCCTTTCATGGCTGTTAGTATTTGACTTATGTATTGAGGTGCTCCTATGTTGTGTGCATAAAGATTTACAATTGTTATATCTTCTTCTTGGATTGATCCCTTTATCATTATGTACTGTCTTTCTTTGTCTCTTGTAATAGTCTTTATTTTAAAGTCTATTTTGTCTGATATGAGAATTGCTCCTCCAGCTTTCTTTTGATTTCCATTTGCATGGAATATCTTTTTCCACCCCCTCACTTTCAGTCTGTATGTGTCCCTATGTCTGAAGTGGGTCTCTTGTAGACAGCATATATACAGGTTTTGTTTTTGTATCCATTCAGCCAGTCTATGTCTTTTGGTTGGAGCATTTAATCCTTTTACATTTAAGGTAATTATCAATATGTATGTTCCTATTCCCTTTTTCTTAATTGTTTTGTGTTTGTTATTGTAGGTCTTTTCCTTCTCTTCTGTTTTCTGCCTAGAGAAGTTCCTTTAGCATTTGTTTTAAAGCTGGTTTGGTCATGCTGAATTCTCTTAGCTTTAGCTTGTGTGTAAAGGTTTTAATTTCTTCATCAAATCTGAATGAGATCCTTGCTGGGTAGAGTAATCTTGTTTGTAGATTTTCCCCTTCATCAATTTAAATATGTCCTGTCACTCCCTTCTGGCGTGGAGAGTTTCTGCTGAACATCAGGTGTTAACCTTATGGGGATTCCCTCATATATTATTTGTTGTTTTTCCCTTGCTGCTTTTAATATTTTTTCTTTATATTTAATTTTTGATAGTTTGATTAATATGTGTCTTGGTGTGTTTCTCCTTGGATTTATCCTGTATGGGATTCTCTGTGCTTCCTGGACTTGATTAACTATTTTCTTTCCCATATTAAGGACGTTTTCAACTATAATCTCTTCAAATATTTTCTCAGTCCCTTTCTTTTTCTCTTCTTCTGGGACCCCTATAATCAGAATGTTAGTGCGTTTAATGTTGTCCCAGAGATTTCTGAGACTGTCCTCAATTCTTTTTTTTTTTTCTTTGCTTTATTATGATCTGTGGTAGTTATTTCCACTATTTTATGTTCCAGGTCACTTATCCGTTCTTCTGCCTCAGTTATTCTGCTATTGATCCCTTTTAGAGAATTTTTAATTTCATTTATTGTGTTGTTCATCATAGTTTGTTTGCTCTTTAGCTCTTCTAGGTCCTTGTTAAACCTTTCTTGTGCTTTCTCCATTCCATTTCCAAGATTTTGGATCATCTTTACTATCATCGTTCTGAATTCTTTTTCAGGTAGACTGCCTATTTCCTCTTCATTTGTTAGGTCTTGTGGGTTTCTCTGTTGCTCCTTCATCTGCTGTGTGTTTCTCTGTCTTCTCATTTTGCTTAACTTACTGTGTTTGGGGTCTCCTTATCGCTGGCTGCAGGTTTGTAGCACCTGTTGTTTTTGGTGCCTGCCCCCAGTGGCTAAGGTTAGTTCAGTGGGTCGTGTAGGCTTCCTAGTGGAGCAGACTAGTGCCTGTGTTCTGGTGAATAAGGCTGGATCTTGTCTTTCTGGGTGGGCAGGTCCATGTCTGGTGGTGCATTTCAGGGTGTCTGTAGCCTTATTATGATTTTAGGCAACGTGTCTGCTAGGGGTTGTGTTCCTGTCTTTCTGGTTGTTTGGCATAGGGTTTCCAGCCCTGGAGCTTACTGGTCATTGAGTGGAGCTGAGTCTTGGCATTGAGATGGAGATCTCTGGGAGATTTTCACCATTTGATATTTCGTGGAGCTGGGAGGTCTCTTGTGGACCAATGCCCTGAACTTGGCTCTCCCTCCTCAGAGGCAGAGCCCTGATGCCTGGCTGAAGCACCAACAGCCTGTCATCCACACGGCTCAGAATAAAAGGGAGAAAAAAAGAAAGAAAGAAAGAAAGAAAGAAGATAAGATTAAATAAAATGAAGTAAAATAAAGTTATTAAAATAAAAAATAATTATTAAAATTTTTTTAAAAAAATAAAAAAAAGAAAGAAAGAAAGAAGAGAGAGACCAACCAAAAAGCAAATCCACCAATGATAACAAGCACTAAAAACTATACTAAAGAAAAACCAAAAACGGACAGACAGAACCCTAGGACAAATGGTAAAAGCAAAGCTTTACAGACAAAATCACACACAGAGCATACACACTCACAAAAAAAGAAAAAGGGAGAAAAAAATATATATCATTGCTCCCAAAGTCCACCTCCTCAATTTAGGATGATTTGTTGTCTATTCAGGTATTCCACAGATGCAGGGTATATCAAGTTGATTGTGGAGATTTAATCCGCTGCTCCTGAGGCTGCTGGGAGAGATTTCCCTTTCTCTTCTTTGTTTGCACAGCTCCTGGGGTTCAGCTTTGGATTTGGCCCTGCCTCTGCGTGTAAGTCGCCTGAGGGCTTCTGTTCCCGCTCAGACAGGACGGGGTTAAAGGAGCATCTGATTAGGGGGCTCTGGCTCCCTAAGGCCGGGGGCAGGCCGGGTACGGAATGTGGGGCAAGCCTGCGGTGGCAGAGGCCGGTGTGATGTTGCAACAGCCTGAGGCGTGCCATGTGTTCTCCTGGGGAAGTTGTCCCTGGATCACAGGACCCTGGTAGTGGCAGGCTGCACAGGCTCCCAGGAGGGGAGGTGTGGATAGTGACCTATGCTTGCACACAGGCTTCTTGGTGGCAGCAGCAGCAACGTTAGCGTCTCATGCCCGTCTCTGGGGTCTGCGCTGTTAGCCGCGGCTCACGCCCGTCTCTGGAGCTCCTTTAAGCAGCGCTCTTAATCCCCTCTCCTCGTGCACCAGGAAACAAAGAGGGAAGAAAAAGTGTCTTGTCCCTTCCGCAGGTCCAGGCTTTTCCCCGGACTCCCTCCCGGCTAGCCGTGGTGCACTAACCCCTTCAGGCTGTGTTCACGACGCCAATCCCAGTCCTCTCCCTGCGCTCCGACCGAAGCCTGAGCCTCAGCTCCCAGCCCCGCCTGCCCCGGTGGGTGAGCAGACAAGCCTCTCGGGCTGGTGAGTGCTGGTCGGCACCGATCCTCTGTGCGGGAATCTCTCGGCTTTGCCCTCCGCACCCCTGTGGCTGCGCTCTCCTCCATGGCTCCAAAGCTCCCCTCTCCACCACTCGCAGTTTCCGCCCACGAAGGGGCTTCTAGTATGTGGAAACCTTTCCTCCTTCACAGTTCCCTCCCACTGGTGCAGGTCCCGTCACTATTCTTTTGTCTCTGTTTTTCCTTTTCTCTTTTGCCCTACCCAGGTACGTGGGGAGTTTCTTGCCTTTTGGGAGGTCTGAGGTCTTCTGCCAGCGTTCAGTAGGTGTTCTTTAGGAGTTGTTCCACATGTAAATGTATTTCTGATGTATTTGTGGGGAGGAAGGTGATCTCCGCATCTTACTCTTCCGCCATCTTGAAGCTCCTCACTATACGTATTTCTAATATTCATATATGTGTTTGTAAATCTGTAAGATATATGCTACACTAATAAAAATGGTTACTTTGGCATGGGTACTGTGATCAGGACAAGAAAGACACAAGCTTTATTTGAGTTGTTTGAAAGAGACATTATATTAGTGCATCAGTGAGTGAATATTATTGATGTAAAAGCAAGTGAAAACTTGCTTTTTCAATTATCTGTGTCTGAAGAGACTACAACCACTGGGTCCACATATTTATTAATAGCTACCACCTTTGATAACAGCCCAAAGTCCTTTCTAAAGTCTGAGGACATAACTCACTTGTATAAAAAGTCTTCATTTTTGAGCTTAGATTTTTTTCACGAACTTTATTTTAAATCTTATATGTTTATATTATAGCTGTATGCTTAGTACAAAAATTCCAGTAGTACAGAATAACACAACTGAAATTAATGTTTCTCTTCATCTCTTCTTCCTCTAATTTTATGCCTCTCCTCAGAGGTAACCATTGTTAGCAGTCCAGTGTGTAGCTATTGAGATAATTTTTGTGCATGTACATGTATACTTAGGTGCCTATAACACATTTACATAAATTAAATCAAGCTACATATATTATTCTGCAGCTTGCTCTTTCACTTAATAATAGTGGAGATTATTCCATGTTGGTACATATAAATCTCCCACATTCTTTTAAATTCTGCATAATATTTTAGTATCAATGCCCTATGATTTCTTTAACTATTCCCATATCTAACATTTAGATTTTTCCCAAATCTTTGCTGCAATGAACATTCCTCTACATATACCTTGGGGTACAAATTGATACATGGATGGGAGTGGGATGAAGCAGTTCCTCTAAGGAAAAATAAAGGTGCTATTACTGCAGGATGGATGGATGGTAGGTGAGCAAAAACATCAGGCAAATCTAGGCAAAACCCTAGATTTGAGACCTTACCTGTTTAAACAAAATGCTTGTTTGTTTCTGTAATTTAATTGAACTGTGTGAGAATGCTCATGGTGTGCTGGAGTGTTAGGTTGAGAATAACTAACCTGTAACACATGAATGGGTAAACATTTGTCTTTCAGAGATAAATTGAAATTGAGCTTAATCTCACATAAGCACCTTGTGAAGGTAAAGCACCTTTACCAATGTAAAGGTAAAGGTAAAGCACCTTTACCAATGTGAGCAGTAAAATAAAGTTATGGCCATATTGATACCACTCTTCATGAAAGGGAGTGTTGGCAGGTCTTCAGCTATTCTTCAGTAACTGAAGAATACTGATTAGTGTAAGTAAGTTAGGCCTCACTGTGGAATATCTATACTAAGTCTACTAAGTGAGAAACTCTACAAAACTTGATTTTATCAGTTGACTGTTAATTCTACCCTTGACTCTGAGCTGTGCCAATTCAGCCTTAATGACTACTAAATGATTTGATTTAGGAGTTCCATACCAGGTTTGGAGATTCCTTTTTTCCAAGCTTCTTACCTTCACTTACTCTTTACCCTGGATCCCAATGGCTTGGTTGAAGTGCTAACCTGTTAACATGGCCTATACAGCTTGGCCCTTCTATCTCTGGATGGGGTGATGATCCCGCCATTCCTTAGCTCATGGAGAATGTCTTGCAGCTGTCTGAGGAACACAGATCATTAGTGATTTTGGCAGGATGTTGTTGGAAGCACAATGCTAAAGACGAAACGTCAGTTTTATTTAACTGATGAAAACAATGAGTAGCAGATTAAGCTAGTTTTCTGGTAAACAGTGCCATTACTTTCCAGTAAATACTGTCAAGATGGCTTGATGAATAACATACATGGAGATAAAGAAGAACATCGCTCAGTGATGGAAAATTAGGTATCTCCATAAACTCAAATATGCCTTTAGTTTTCTTCTTGCTATGATCTGTTCCCTAAAACATTTACCAACAGGTCATCTGGTCATACTAATGGAAAAACTGAAGTATGTTCTGCTGAAGACGCAGTCTACAGAGATGGGCCACTTTAAGGACTATTCTTTTCATCTGTCTGAAGTGTTAAGACACCAAAACAAATCAGTGTGTTCCGTACTACTCCTGCCTTGCCCACCCATCTGTTGAAGCTCAGAAATGAGCTGGAATGCAGTTAGAAAAGAGCCAGTCTAATAAAAATCGAATGTAGCATACCAACCCGTCAGCATCCTTCACTGTAAGATAGAAGACATAGTTTTGGCCTGCTTGAGTGCATTTTTTTTGAAGCACACATTAAACAGTCCATGCTGAGAGGCAGAATCTCTGAACTTGAGACAAGAAGCTATATGATGCTTGTTATCTGGAGAAGTACCCAAGTTATCTCTATAGTAGTAAATGCTTAGGGTAGGTGCTTAAGGAAGAACATTAACTCTTACAAGGTGTTCAAGGACCAGTTAGTAATTTTCTGTCATGGTACCACTAGTAATAATTAAAATAACTGCTGACATTCATTGAATGCTTATTATGTGCTAAGTATTGTGCTCAATGTTTTTCAGGGATGATTTTATTCATTCTTCACAGTAACTCTGTGACATAGGAAAAAGAGGCATGGAAGGGTTAATAGCGGAAGTGTTCAAAGCCACATGGCTAGTGTTGAAATTGGGGTTTGAACCCAGGAGATATATAACTCTTGGACCACACTCCAGCCATTACGTATAATACCACTAACTTATCTCCTAGAGGTCTGAAGCAACAATCTCCAATCTTTTGTAATATTTGTGATTGCTGATTTTTTTAAACTCATCCTGACTTCCCCTAAAGGACTGTGTATGGTATAAATAAATTAAAGGGAAGAACTTGAACCAATTAACTGTGTTTTTTTCCATTTATTTTTAGCATTTTGCAACACCCCTCAAGATATTTGGAGACACCCCACTGAGTAGTGAAGCAGATAGGAGTGCACTGGTCTGTGACCTCAAGTGAATGAATTTCCTCAGCACTTACAATAGCTAGGTTTTCCACTAAAAACATTTTGAAAGCTCCTGATGGCTGAAAAAAAGAGAGTGAGAGAGAGCCAGCAAGCTGGCCAAGGTGAGAGGAATCCAGCTGCTTACCCATGTCTGGTTTGTTGCCTCAGATGTTAAGGGAAAATTTTTTTGAAACCATTACTTAAAAATGGAACTTTTTGGACACTGATTCAGAACTGTTTTTGATCTTTTGGCCTTGTTTTTGTTGAAACGATATATTGTTTTACAAGCAGTGCTGAGCTCCAATCCCACATTCCTGCTGACATAACTATTATTATTTCATGGTTTCAGCATCTTCTCTGGTAACTCTATGCATAATTTTAAAAAATATCTAGAAATATGTGTGTACACGTGTATGCACATGTGTGTGTGTTGGTTTGGGGGTGAGGAGGAAAATCTCTCAGGGCAATGCTGGACTGGACTTTGAGTCCATTCAGATTTTTCTGAGTATGGACAGCAAAGCAGACGTACCCCAAATACCATGTTTACCTCACAACAAATTTGTGTAGCAGAAACAAACTGGTCTTGGTAAAATGGAGTGGATAGAGTTGGATGTGTCTTACTGGAGTAACATCTGGCTTTAGGAGAGCACAAGGCAGTGCTCTTTCTTTGGGTGAGAATTTCTTCCCTTAGAATGTTCTTATAGAACTCTCTTAACTTGTTCCTTCTTTCAACTTTGCAAATGGAAATAACAGTGGAAGACAGAGCTCAATTACCTTGTAGCTATTTGAGACCCTGATTGGTTTTGCTCAACTCTCTGGCTGGTTTGTATCTTAAGCAGGAAATAGAGAAATCTAATACTTCAGTAGTGCTTCTTACATCATTAACTATAATGATACTGCCATTTCTGTAGCATGATGATTTACAAGCATTTACAGAGTATTTTCTCATTTGATTTTCCCCCAAATTCAGGAAAAACAAGGCAAGCAGTACTATCCCCATTTTACAGATGAGAAAACTAAGACTCAGTTCTGTTAGAATACACAACGAATGGCACCCAGCTGGTAAAGTGTTAGATCCAGAACCAGACCTAGGTCTTTTGATTCTCAGTTTTAGTATACCAAGATCATCCCTCTGATCTTTTAGATATGACATTTATAGTTTTGTGCTTATAATATAAAGTTATTGTAGAAAACCTAAAAAACATAGGAGCAAAAATTACCAATAATTATACCAACCAGAGGTATTTTTTGCTATTAATATTCTGTATTTTGTGTGTGTGTGTATATATATATATATATATATATATATATATATATATATACATACAGTTTGTTTTTATGTATTTAATATGTACATTTATTATATATATATACATATACACACATATATTTTTTAAGTTAGTGCATACACATTTTTTAAATTTCAAAAAGTTAACTATAGGTACTAATATTATACAGTAGATCTCTAGAACTTATTTATCTTGTATAATAGAAACTTTATTGTGCACTTTAAAATACATTATGAGGATAGATCTCATGTCAAGTGTTCTTCCCAAAAAACAAACAAACCACACACACACACACCACAAAAGAACACAAGGAAATTTGCGGGAGCTTGGAAGTAATGGTACCTTGGTTGTGATGGCATCATGGGTGTATGTGTATGTTCAAACTTGTCAAGATGTATACATTAAATGTATGCATTTTTGGTATAACAGTTATACCTCAAAAAAGCTAAAAAAGAAACAGAAAAAAATAATTTCAAAAATAGCATAGGATATGTCTTTTTCTACCATTATTTTCTAACCTTACAATTTCCCTCTCCACATGTTTCTTGAGTAGTTCTCTGGAGATATTTTACCTAGAGCTATTTTATCCATAGAAGTAAAGGTGTATATACATATTATATACATAGTACACATATCTGTTATATATGTGTGTATACATATATCTATAGTATGTGTATATATTCTCCTCACATGGTAAAACGCTGTGGCCCCTATTGTGTGCCTTGGAATTTTCCAAGAAGGTGAAATATATTTGGCTTTCTAACTTAACAATTTATATTGAAAATTTTTCCATATAAATATGTACAGAGTTTTCTAAATCTTTTTTTTATGGCTGCATGGCTAAACATGAACCTGTTCTTTATTGATGGCCATTTAGATTGTTTTTGGATTTCATTATCACAAACCACTCACACTGTGTAAAGTTATATATAAGCCATTTTGAATGTGTGAGTTTGTCTTTTAGCATAAATTCTGAGAAGTGAACTTGTAAAGTCAAAGAATGTATAGATGTCCTACTTTTAATTTGTAGACAAACTGCCCTTCACAGAGGCTGAACCAATATACACCACCAGCAATGTATGGGTATGCCTATTTCTCCACACTATACCAATAGAAGGTGTTATCAAACCTTTTGATATTCAACAATCTGATGATTTTGAAACATGATTTCTCAGTGTATCATCAATTTGAAATTCTCTTATTACGAGTGGAGTTAAACACCTTTTCATTTATAAATTTTGTTTTCTGTGAACTGTTCTTTTGCCCATTTTTCTACTGGCATGTTGATCTTTTTTTTTCTTATTGATTTATAGGGGTTCTTTATATATTAGGCACATTAATCCTTAATTTGTGACACAAATTGCTAGTACTTTTTTTCTAATTGTATTTTTTTAAAACTTTGCTTGTGACAGTTTTGCTTTGCAATTAAAAAAAAATTAGGTAGCCAAATATATCAACTTTTTCTTTTATAGCTTCTCGATTTTGTGTCATAGCTAGAAAAGCCTTCCCCAATCAAGATTGTAAGAGAATTTTCACTCTTATAGAAGCTTTGTGGTTTCAATGCTTATATTTGAATATTTGATCTTTCTGGAATCTATTTTAATAATGTATGTGATGTGAATCCACTATTTTTTGTTTGCTTGTTTGTTTTCCAGATGGGTACCTCTTTCTTGCCTTACCATTTATTTAAGATGTAATTATTTTCCCAACATATTTGAGATACAATCTCAATGTATTTGTGTTCATTTCTTTGCTTTTTATTATGGTGCAATAATGTCTCTCCCTATTCAAGAGCCAGTATCACACTGTTTTAATTCTTGAGCCTATAATTATGTTATAAAATTTATCTTAATCATACTTTTTTCTTTCTAGTACATTTTTATTACTTTTTTTCAGAATTTTTCTATTTTTGCTTCTTTATTTCTCCATATGAACTTTAAAATCAGCATGAGTAAGTGTTGCTATTTTTATTGGGATTATGTTGTATTTATAGATTAATTTAACAGGAACTGGCACTTTTTATAATGTTGAGTCTTCCTTTCCAAGAACATGGTATGACTTGCCATTTGTTCAAGTCTTCTGTCTCTTAGGAGCATTTAAAATATTTATTCAAATAGAGAACTTGCACGTTTCATGTTGTTTTTTCTAGTATTTTTACTTTTTTGCTGTTATTGTAAATGGAATGTTATCTTCCCTACTTGTTGTCTATGTGAAATCTATTGATTATATATTATTTTTCACCCAGCCATCAGCAAAATGTGATAATATTTCAGTTGTTTCCAATGTTTGTATCTTTAATTTCTTTCCTTTGTCAATATTTGTTTGGCAAATACCAAGAAACTATATTAAGTTAAATAATACTGGTGATAGTGAAAATCATGGTCTTTTTTTCAGATGTTAAGGACAATGTTTCTAGTGCCCTACCATTAAGCATTATGCTGGCTTATGTGTTGAGAGAGCAATTTTATCATGTTGAGAAGATGTTCATCTCTTCTATTTAATTAACAGTTTTCTTCAATTATTTGTTAAGGTCAAGAATAGATGTTGAATTTAACCAAATGCCTTTTCAAAATCTATGGAGAAAATAAGATTGTTTTTGTTAGATCTACTAATATGATGAATTACAATAATAATTTTTCTCATTATTGAACTATCTTTAGATTGCTGAAATAAATATTAGATAATAGTGTATTATTCTTTAATAAGCTCTTGGAGTCTGTTTACTAATATTTCTTTGGTATTTGCATTAGTAATCATAAGTAAGATTTCTTTAAAGTTTTTTTGTGCAATCGTTGTTGAGTTTTATTATCAATGTTACCCTTGATGTGTAAAAGGGGGGGAGATTTGTTTTCTGTACTTTGGAATGGTTCAACTAGCTGTGGAATTATCTTAAAAACTTTTTTTTTAGTTTATTAAATAGCTCATAAATGCCACTATTCCTCTCAGAGATTCAGCCGTTGAATTTGTGTATTTGTTTTAAAATTTGTGTTCAAATTAATTTGTGGTTTAATTTTTTTAAAATGTCCTGCTTTTATTAAGTAACTTCTTGCATTGGATACTTAATCCATTTAAAAACTCTTTCTTATTAATATAAGTACTGTGGACTATACATTTTCCTATGAATACTGTTTTAGCTGTTCTAATACATATTTTTATTATGATTAATTTTTTAGAAAGTCTTCAGAATTTATTTGGATCTTTTCACCTCCTTGATTATCTTTATAGTTTATCACTCATATGCATACTAGAGATCCTAGTTTAGTCTTGCTCATTAAAAAAAATTGGCATGTCGTTTAATTCTTTTAATCTACAGGTTGGCCTTTACCCCTTTATCCTCCTTATAGTTAATCTGTTGAAGACCCTGGAGCACATGACTTATAGAGTTTCCAACAGTCTAGATTTTACCAATAGCATATTCATGGTGCAGTTCAACACATCCCTCTGATGTTTGTATTTTCCCCAAATTAGCAGCTGGATTAGCTCTGTCTTCTATCCCTTTGGCAAGACTATAAGTGATGGTGTGTTTTTTCATCAGGAGGCACACAGCCTGTCATCTTTCCTTTTGTGGTGTTGGCAGCCATTGCTGTTCATTGCCTGGATCTATTAATTCACTGGGGGCTTCCAAATGTTGATCATCTAATTTCATTATTTCTTTTTTCATTTATTACTTATACTTCTTTTATAAAGAGATGCTTTTCCTTCTTTGCCACTCTTGTAGGAAATAAACCTTCAGATCTTTCCCTTTATTTACCAGTTTTAATTGGTTTACTACTATCCTTTGAGAGTGACCAATTAGTTGTTTTAATATCATCATTCATGTATTTAAACATACTTGATGGGTTTTAATCAACTGCAATTACTATCTTTTGTGAAATTCAAATTGTTCTATTTTTGGCCAGTGAGAGTCTCCTCATGTTGGCTCGTGGGTCCTTTTGATTCAACCCTGGTAGTCTTTGATAGCTTCCTTGCTTTCTGGTATGATGAGATATTCCAAGCTCATTTTGTACAGTTCTCACCCTAGACCTGGAAGGAGCCATTTCTGAAAAAATCCCTGATTTCCTTTAGTGAGAAATTGTATTTTAAGATCACTGTGTGGGTGCTAGAGATCATTATTAATGGTGGTGTCTCTTCAAGGGACAGAGGCATCACTGATGGAGACCCCATGAATTCAAATGATACTTTCAATTCAAATTCAGTATTAATTTTTTCCCCTAAAACTTTACATCTCCTTTCTTCCACAGTAAAAATCCTAATTCTCAAGGACACAAGGAATAATAGAATTAGAATATCCCACAATTACTCATTTACTTTGGCCAACATTACATGTATAACAGTCTCAGGATAACTATAATATCACATCAATATAATTACTAAAAACAGTTTTAAAGTGTTCTTGCATATGCTCTCCCAATTCTTCCTCCTATTTTTAATAGTGGCACTATATATGTTATTTGAGCATATAGCCATTATGTACAACACTCACTCCCTCTCAATCTTGATTCATTAAGCAACTATGAGCGACTAGATGTCTAATGCTCACCACCAGTCTTTACAATATCTCACTATTCATTTTGGCTGTCTGACACTCATTTTTCTATTAAATTTATAAGGAAAAATATTCTCTAAATTTTTGCATTCTGATAATAGTTTGTTGTGCATTTTATGCATGAAAGTAAATTTTTCTGAACGTAAAATCTTTGTCTTACACTTTTGTTACTTGGACATCCTAAATATGTTACTCTGTTGTCTTCTGGCACAAAGAGTTACTGACAAAAAAAAAAAATCTGTTAATTTTTTGCCGATGTAAGACACATACTATTTTTGCCTAAAAGTACAAAGGATTTTTTTCTTTTTTTTTTAAGTCCAGTAATTTAACGAGAATATATTTTCATATTGGTCATTCTGCCACAATATTTTCGGATACATGGTGTGTACTTTCAATATACAATCTTAAGTGTTTTTATTTTTTAAATTTCATTTATACTTCCTTATAGAAAGCATAAATTCTTATAGAATTTAGTATTTATTCTGCTTCTTTGCATTAGTTTTCTTTTTCAGGGATACCAGTTATCTACTAAATATGTGTTGCCTCTCTTCAACATATTACACTTTTTCTAAAATCCTATTTATCTCCCCATTTCTTTTCTATATTTAAACATTTCCTCCTTTCTAAAAAAAACTTTCTTAGTCTGTTCAGGCTGCTATTAAAAACTTTTATAGATTGGGTGACTTACAAAGGACATAAATTTATTTCTCATAGTTTTGAAGACTTGGAAGTCCAAGATCAATGTGCCAGTAAACTTGGTGTCTGGTGAGAGCTGGCTTCCTGGTTATACATGGTGGTCTTTTCGCTGTAACCTCATATGGCAGAAGAGGCGAGGTATTCCTCTGGGGTTTTGTTTATAAGGGCTCTGCCCTTATGACCTAATCACTTACCGAAGACCTGACCCCCAAACATCATCACATTGGGGGAATAGATTTCAATATATGAATTTTGGGGAGATACCTTGTCTATAGTACCTTCTGTTTCTCTTAAAGTATCAACCCTGAGATAATATTTCATGTCTGATATTTTATAATTCTGACTTATATTGATCTTGTGTAATTATTATAACATTCTATGTGTTACTATATTTATTATATATATTATGTGCCACTATTTTTTATCTATACATGTTACATCTTATATTTTTTCCTTAACGTTTTTAGCTTGTTTTGAAATAGTACATTACAATTTTGATTCAATATTTGAGCATGTATTGCTAGTATAAGGATGCCATTTTGCCTCTCTCTGCCTCTCTCTCTGTCTCTCTGTCCCTATCTCACTAATAACTTTGTTTGGGATTGACTTTGATACTTTTATGTTCATTTTTATGTAAAGTTAGTCTTCCCAGAAGAAGACAGTTGAGGGTAGTTTTTAAAATTTCACAGAGTTCTTGTTTATTGTTTCATTTGTCCTTTTTTCCTTCTCTTTTCTTTAGTTTTTATTCATTTATTGATTCTTTTTGTGAGGTGTATGTAGTGTTAAAAAGATAGGTTGGCTCACTTTCTGAGCTTTCCTGGCTGTGTTCTCCTTTCTCACTTTTATCTGGGTCTTCTCTTGCCTTCATTCTATTGTCTCTTTCCTGCTCAGTTTTGATTCCACTCTCAGTGGTTTCTCCTCAGCATAGAGCTCTGTCCTTGGAAGGAGCCCTGGATGGTCACTATTGAAAATTTGCAGAATTTAGACTAATTTAACTCCTTCAAATCGTCTGTGCTTCCCCTGCAACCACTTACTACTGAATTGGGGTGAACAACTGTTCATTTCAGCGGCTGTTCTCAATTTCGCCTGTTGGTGCTTTGCCTAAACCTGGTTGCATTTGGGAGTTCATGAAAGAGCTTGTCATCTAGTTTTTAATATCAGTGCTGTCCACGGGAATTTGGTTTTGCTATTTAGTTGCTCTGTTTTTAAGGTAGTGATTTGAAAGTTTAAAAAAATATGTGGTAACACTGTTGTCATCTTCCCAGAATAGCCCCTTTGCGTTTTTCTTTCTTTCTTTCTTTTTCTTTCTTTCTTTCTTTCTTTCTTTCTTTCTTTCTTTCTTTCTTTCTTTCTTTCTTTCTTTCTTTCTTTCTTTCTTTCTTCCTTTCTTTCTTTCTTTCACATATGAGTTAAGAGAGAAGTTTTGTTGCTGGTGACAGTATTGTTTTGTTTTTTAAAATTTCTGTTTGTTTTAAATTTTCAGGAAGAATGAGCCTTTCATTTTCAGATTTTATTATTTAATTCCTAGATTTATTGTTATATTTCTAGTTTTGTGATCAGGGATGGTTTGGGGTGCAAAGAGATTCATAACTGTTTTATCTTTATTGTGAAATGTACCTTTTAGCATTAAAAGGTTCCCTCTTTTTGTTTCATTTAATAATTTTGTATCTAAATTTACTTTTTGTTTGCATTTTTCATAATACTATGCTATTATTTCTTATTTAAACAATGGATTGCCTTTTAAAAGGACTAAAACTGGGAAACAATTCATATTTGTGGCAGGCAGAATAAAGTTCCCCCAAAGCTGTGCACATCCTGATCCTCAGAATCTATGAATATTATTATGTTATAAGGCAAGGTGTAATTAAGGTTAAGGATTGAATTAAGGTTGCTAATTAGCTGACCTTAAAATAGGGAGATTATCTTGTATTACCCAGGTGGGCCCAATATAAGCATAAGGACCCTCGTATGGGGAAGAGGGTGGGGAGAAAAGTCAGAATCAGAGAAAAGGCAACACAAGAAAATCTCAGTCTTTGTTGGCTTTGAAGATGGAAGGGGGCCGTGAGCCAAGGAAGGTGGGCAGCCTTTAGAAGCTGGAAGACGCAAGAGAACTGTTTCTCTCCTAGGGCCTCCAGAAAGGAATGCAGCCCTGTCAACACCTTGATTTTAGCCTAGTGAGACCAACTTCAGTCTTCTGATCTCTAGAACGGTAAGAAAAAAATTTGTTGTTTTAAACCGCTCAGTTTGTGGTAATTTGTTACAGCAGCAACAGGCGAGTACAATATTCATATATTTACCACTTCAGCCCTCTTCATTCCTTTGTATATTTCTCAGTTTGCATCGGGTAACATTATCCTTTTGCCCACTTCCTTTAACGTTTCTTGTTTACAGGTCCGATGTCTGAAAAAGTCTTTGTATCTCCCTCAATTTTGAAAGATATTTTCATTTGGTATAGAATTCTAGTTTTAGTGTTTTTTTTTCTTTAGGCAGTTTGTAGATGTCACTCTATTGTCCTTTAGGGTGCATAATTTCTAATTTTGGTCTGCTGCAATTTATGTTTTTCTTTGCCCCATGTGTCTTTTTTTCCCTCTTGCTGTTTTTAACTTTCTCTCTTTAACATTGGTTTTAAGCAATCTTGTTATTATGTGCCTTGGTTTAGTTTCTGTTATGCTTATTTGGTATGCTGTTCATTGATCTTTTTGATCCTGTGGTTTTATACTTTTTATGAAATTTGGAGGTATTTCAGCCATTTTTTTCTCCAAATATTTTTTTCTCCCTCCTTTACCTTTGAAACCTCCCATTATACCCATATGAGACCACTCGATATTGTCTCAGAGGTCATGGCTGCTCTCATATTTTTTCTTCTGCTTTTTCTCTGTTTCATTTGGATAGGTTTTATTGATATTTGTTCAAGTTTATTAATCTTTTCTTCTTAGTGTGTAATCTCCTATAATCTCTTCCAGTGTATTTTTCATTTAGATACTTTATTTTTCTTCTCTACATGGTCCATTTGGGTCTTTTAAAGAATATCTTCTGGACTTCCCTGGTGGCGCAGTGGTTAAGAATCCACCTGCCAATGCAGGGGACACGGGTTTGAGCCCTGGTCCTGGAAGATCCCACATTCTGTGGAGCAACTAAGCCCGTGCACCACAACTACTGAGCCTGCGCTCTAGAGCCCATGAGCCACAACTACTGAGCCCGCATGCCACAACTACTGAAGCCAGTGCACCTAGAGCCTGCGCTCTGCATGATAGCCCGGAGATGGAAACAACGTAAGTGTCCATCATCGGATGAATGGATAAAGAATATGTGGCACATATATACAATGGAATATTACTCAGCCATAAAAAGAAACGAAATTGAGTTATTTGTAGTGAGGTGGATGGACCTAGAGTCTGTCATACAGAGTGAAGTAAGTCAGAAAGAGAAAGACAAATACCATATGCTAACACATATATATGGAATTTAAGAAAAAAAAATGTCATGAAGAACCTAGGGGTAAGACAGGAATAAAGACAAAGACCTACTAGAGAATGGACTTGAGGATATGCGGAGGGGGAAGGGTAAGCTGTGACAAAGCGAGAGAGAGGCATGGACATATATATACACTACCAAACATAAGGTAGATAGCTAGTGGGAAGCAGCCGCATAGCACAGGGAGATCAGCTCAGTGCTTTGTGACCTCCTGGAGGGGTGGGATAGGGAGAGTGGGAGGGAGGGAGACACAAGAGGGAAGAGATATGGGAACATATGTATATGTATAATTGATTCCCTTTGTTATAAAGCAGAAACTAACACACCATTGTAAAGCAATTATACTCCAATAAAGATGTAAAAAATAAAAAAAAAAAAGAGAAGCCACAGCAGTGAGAAGCCCGCACACCGCAATGAAAAGTAGCCGCTGCTCGCCACAACTAGAGAAAGCAACAAAGACCCAATGCAGCCAAAAATAAATTTATTAAAAAAAAATATATATATATCTCTTTTTTCTCTCCCAATAACATTCATGCTTTTCTTTACATCATTGAGCATATCTGTAATATTTATAATACCTTTTTAAAGAGACTTGGGTGCTAATTCATCATCTCTGTCATGTCTGGGTCTGTTAACAATGATTGGATTTTTTTTTCTTGACTGTGGTTCCTCTTTTCTTGCTTCTTTGTGTGTATGTTAATTTTTGATTAGATGCTGAACACTGTGAGTTTTACATTGTTGAGTGATGTATTTTTTTGAAGAGTTGATTTTGTTCTGGTACACACAGTTATGTTTGGATCCATTTGATTCATTTGAGGCATGCTTTCGATTTTTATTAAGCCAGGTCCAAAGAAACCATTTTACTAGAGATCATTTAATTCTACTACAAAAGTTAAAGACTTCTGAGGATGGTATCAAATTTCCTGTAAATTACAAGGTCTCTCCACACTGACTCACCTTTTTGAGCTCCAGGAATTGTTAGTCCTACTCTGTCCTAGTGTTTTTTGCCCTGGCCTCAGGGAATTTCTACTTCTGAATGTGCACATCACTACTCAACCAACATTCAAGGGTACTCTCTGCTGATTTTCAGAGCTCTCACTGTGCATCAGACTATCCTCTGGTCCTCTACCCTGAAAATTATAGGTATCTTATTCTCCCTGAACTATAATCTCTGTTTCCTCTATTCAGCAAGACTGATGGGCTGTGTGTTGTTAACACTCTCTGAGTTGCATTCTCAAAACTATCTCCATGTAGTGAGCTGTTACAATTGTAGGGTTCACCTCATTTGATTTCTTTTTTGTCAGAAATCCCTGCTGTGCCCCTTGTTGACTAATGTCTGAAAACAGCTGATTTATACATTTTTATGTATTTTTTTATTTTACATATATTTTTCTATTAGGAAGGCCACAGCAATAAATCTTTCAAGGGAAGAAGTGAATGTCCTCTATTTTTACTTTTAAAGACAAATTTTCATAGCCTAGTAACTTGAGGGAAGTCCATCCTGCCTCAGTATATTATGATGGCCTATGAAAAGTATATGCTTTCTTTGGTGTATATGTGTGTGTGTGTGTAATTAGGGGAAAAAAAGGGAGAATTTCTGGATTAGTATGCGTGGTAGTTTGGCTTCTCCTAAAATCAGAACATGAAATTCCTATGGCACATTCATGAATCTATACAATTGTCAGGAAGGGACAGATCAGGTCATGACATTAGCCAAATCAGCCTACGCTAGGGTAGAGTCCCAGGGTATGAATTGAATTACATCAGGATGTTACACTGAGTGGCTAGAATTATACATATCTAAGCAGTAACAGTCATATTTGAAGCAAGGGCTGGTCCCATAAGAGATTGTGAAGCCATCCAAGACAAGAGATCAAATGCTGAAAACCTAAAAGTTTTAGAAAAAGAGTGCAAGATAGTATAAGATAAGTTTGGGATGGGAGATTCAGGTCAACAGTTCTAAAAGGCTGGAACTTCTTAATGGATGGTGGCCAGGTCGGGGGTTGGGTAGAATCAGATAAGAAAGGATGGTTTTCATTGGTTAGTTTAATTGAAACCAAGCTAGTTTGGACAGGCTCTTCTCATATCCTGTCTTGTATTGTTGATTGAGTACCCTATCCAAACTGTAAGCACTTTGGAGGTAATGTGTAACATTTCTATAACCTACATACCACCCAGCACAATGTTTTGCTCGCTGTATGTTTCCTAACTGGCTGAAAACCTTCCTAACATATCAGCCATTTCATTTAGTCTGGCATAAATAACGCTAAGTGCTAGTTCATGTAAACTACATTTGACAAATCGGTGTTAAATGTTTTATGATTTATTATACCTGGCAATATTTACTAAACCCATTTTACTCTTTAAAAAGTAAATCAAGAACATGTTTGCAGGAGGTGTGTGAATTTTAAATCACTTTCACCCACATTAAATGGTCTCATTTAATTTAATGAGAATAGTCTCATTTCCATTAGGAAGTTCTCTTGTGTTTTACTACCCCAATGCCCTAAAGAGGGAGTCAAGTTTATATTCCAGAAAAGGGGCAGAGTTCCCTGTACCACTTTCATAGAAAACCTGCCTATGTTATATTGAAAGTTCCATCCTGCACTGATTACTGGTCTCAGTAAACACATTATGAAGGCTTTTATGGTTACCAGTGCTTGAGAGTTATTAGAAAATATAATAAAAAAATATTTAATATTGCCATGTGATTGCTTCCTCCTTTTTTTTTTCTTTTTTGTTTTCTATTTTAAAGTGTTAGTTAAAGTGGTAATATTCACCTCTACCTTCCCTATACACCACGATTATTGTAAAACTAAGAGACACACACGCACTTTAAAGAGCAGCTGAGCAGCCCAGGTTTGATGCTTTCCAGATGACTTGGTGTCAGGCAAAATGATCTCTCAATCTCAAAGCCATAGGTGCTCAGAATGGAGAGTCAGGACAGGCACACTCACTCCATGTCCCTGCTAAAATGTGACATTTACTGAATATTGAAAATATATGAAACCTGAACTCGTGAGATTATGTTTACAAACTATATATTTTTTTTTAGTGTGTGTGTGTATAGGCACACGCACACGTGTGTGTAGGATGGAGGGGACTCTTCTTGACACAATAGATTAACTTCTACCAAATTTCTTAGAGCAGGCTGTCTTAGGCCTTGAGAATTCAACGAGATTTCTGAATATCCAGATTACTTTTGAAACTAACAATAAGTATTTTTAGTTTGTGAATGGGATGAGGTGAGTAAAGAGTCTTTATTCTATGGACTTTTTTTTTTAACATCTTTATTGGAGTATAATTGCTCCACAATGGTGTGTTAGTTTCTGCTTTACAACAAAATGAATCAGTTATATATATATATATATATATATATATATATATACACACACACACATATGTTCCCATATCTCCTCCCTCTTGCGTCTCCCTCCCTCCCACCCTCCCTATCCCACCCCTGCAGGCGGTCACAAAGCACTGAGCTGATCTCCCTGCACCACGCAGGGGCTTCCCACTAGCTTTTAAAGTCCTTAGAACAGGCTGTTTTAGGCCTTGAGAATTCAATGAGATTTCTGAATATCCAGATTACTTTTGAAACGAACAATAAGTATTTTTAGTTTGTGAATGAGATGAGGTGAGTAAAGAGTCTTTATTCTATGGACTTTTAAACCATTATAGGCCAGAAAAGTCATTCTCTAAAGAGGAGTTACTTAGAAATCACGGGCAGAGAGGTCTAATATCTGTTTGTGTTGGCTTCATAAAGTGTCCGCTGGGCTAGGCTGAACTGCATTTCCCAGAATTCCCTTTCTTGTATGTTTCCTGTGAGAACAGGCTGGGTGGGATGAGGGAGATTTGGTGGCGGAAGTGGAACAGCAGCCATTTTGTAACTCATTGTGTTTTTGCTGATTTGCTGATCCACCTTATAGGTGTGAGGGAGTAGCTAGACTGCAACTGCTTCATCTTCCCTTGGATCTTCCTTCAGTTTCTCTGACTCCTGGGCCAGGTGTGTGTGTTTAGTTCCACGATGAAGGGCCCCAGCAGTCCACACCACCAAAGTCTGAGGCAACAAGAACTGACACAGGTTTCTCCATCTTTGTGGGGCTCTGGCTAGTGCTTGTGGATTCTTTCCCCCACATTATATCCATCTTCCCTTCACACACACAGACCCACACACAAGTATACGTAGCAGTCAAGATTCACTCAGAGAAGCTGAACCACAGGTTATACATGTATGTATAATCACACACATGTATATGTGTATATATGTTTAGCCTGTGGCGCTATTTCCCTCAGTGAATGCTGACTGATACACCCGTCTCCCAATTTCACACTGGTATTGAGGCTTGGGTTGAAGGCTTAAGTTTGTTATAGTTTTTGTTGAAATACATTCTTCATTTTGGGTAATCTGTGTTAGTGCAAGTGCCCTTGTAGTGGATTTCCAGCACATCCCTTGAGGGATTACTTTAAAAGAGCTGCAGTTGTGAAATCTGGGCAGCTTTCCAAGGCTCTTTTATTTACCGCTCCTCAATCCTCTTCTCCATTGGTGTCCCTCTAATGACCAGTTTATTTTCTATCTACAGAAAGGAGATTATGCTTAAGAGAGTAGCTGTGGAAACATTTTCATTTATTCTATGATTTATACATGTCATCTAGAGAAGAAAATTCAGAAAGAAATCTTCTAGTGGTGGTTAGTCCTTAGAACTTGGTCTAAAATTTGAAAATCAAATGAAGTTTAATCTTTCACATGGAAAGTTGGCTCAATTCTCTCATGATTTCTTTTTCACTTTGATCTGATATTCGGCACGTAGGACACAGTTGGATGCAGGATTCCAGACTCAATGACCTGGCCTGTCAACTCCTTTGTTACCTCATCACTCAGAAGAGGGGGCATTTGGAATTTTGTTGATAAATTGGCTTATATAGGAACCAACTCAGAGTGATCCAGCTTTCTCGTCCAGATCAACTTTGGCTCAGTGATGCTGACAGTAGCAAAAATTGCTTGTGATTGCAAGAGCGATTACCTTCAGCCACAGGGAGCAGGTCTGCTCTTTCTCGTCAGCTGACATGGAGCTCTGCTCTTACCATCATGGAAGTCATCCTGAGGTTTCCAAATATTTTTAGGCCAGATGTGAAGGCACACTGAGCTTGGATTGATCTGGCGCTCCTTAAAACCAATCCAATTTCTAAGAATTTAAACTGAGAATCGTAACAGCTCACATTTACAAAGTGCTGATTCAGGCTTGATGCCAAGTGTTTTACAGGCATTTTCTCATTAAAGCAACTCTCTGAGGAAGTTATTATTATCCCCATGTTACAGTTGAGAGCACTGAGGACCCAAGGGGTTAAATAACTTTTCTGAAAGTCACATGGCTAATAGCTTGAAGAGCTAGGATTTGAACCCAGAATGTGGGATGCAAAGGCATGTGTCTCATCACCGTGCTACACTGGAAACTGGAGGTAAGTCCAGTGGGAGAGAATGAAATAACTTGCATTGCTGATTTACAGTGAAAGATAGAAGCTTGCTCTGTTCTACTCCCCATCCCACCTTGCAGTCAGAGAATAGACCAGAGAGCTGGAAGTTCATGCTTATCACATTCATGCTTCTCAGCCCACAAAGTCAAGACAAAAAAAAAAAAAATGGACTCAGCAGAGGAGCAGCCATCATGAGGGCACCTCCTGCAGTCTGCCTTTCCTGGCTGTGGCCCCATTCTCTGCTGAGATGACAGATTAGAGAAATGGTGGTGCTTCTGTGAAGGTCTACTAAACAAATGGGAAGCTGTACAGACCAATTTTCTCAGATTATTAAATTACTACTAAATTAGGGGGGGTAGGAGTAAGGCAGGGTGAACAGATTCTACTCCTTTTGGCAAGACAAGTTAACAAAAAAATCTGGTCCACATGATTCTAGTCAAATATGCTAAGTGCCCTGTTACCCAGAGAGCACATTTTATGCTCCATGTTAAACTGTCAGGACTTGTTCCACTAAGTGGTATGTGGAGAGGAAAGTCAGTCCCGTGGGCTGCTCTTGGGCGGGGTCTGCAGACCCACTTGGACTGGGCCTGCTATTCAGCATGCCCCTGCTTGTTCTCATTAACATTCTCATTGCCTTGTCATTGATAAAGAAATAAAATCAATATGATGACTCTCACTTGACTTATAATTTGCAGCTTTCAACATTGCTTTAGTCTTTCAGATCTTTAAGAGTTAATGAAATGTATTCAAAATCAGAATTTCAGTTCCAAATCACCTTCCATTTTGTGAGCACAGATGCACCAGGTGTTGTATCTCAGTCCCCTATTGGTTTCTTTTCTTTTAAAAAAATCCATTCGTTCCTTAGTTATATATTAAGTACCTCTCTCTGCTAGGTGCTGGGGACATCAGGCTAAGTTCCACATGGTCTTTCACATAAGGGGAGCAGAGTCTGGCACACGAGACCCATGGTTGTGAATGAACCACAATCATCCAATGACTTGTGTGTATGGGAGCTCTGGGGGAAACCAGCAGCTCTATCTAGAGGAAAGGATTTCAGGGAAGTCTGTTGAGGAGGAAGATGATTGAACTGCATTTTGAAGGATACAAAGGACAGGTCCTTGAGAAGCTATTGAATGACTTTTGAGTAGTGGGAGTAGACAAAGGGCATGTGTGAAGGCATTTCCAGAACCACATGGAAAAGTAGGTGGAAAAGTAGCTAAGTTTTCATAATGGGGAAATGAGAACCATTTAATGATTTGAAGCAAAGGAGAACCACAATCAGAGTAGTGTTTTAGTATTTTGAGAATCTCTCTCTACAGCAATGTTAAGAATGGATTAGGGTGTCCAAAGTGGAGGTAGGGAAGCCAGTTAAAAGCCATTGCATTATTTTTGACAAGAGATGGTGGGGAAAAAAAGCCAGTAAACAGACCACAAAATGGTGTTCAGAGAAGCAGGGTTAGATATGGATTGAGGGTGGTCAAACAAGACATTTCTAATCCAGGGGTAGAGAGATTCATGAAGGAAGGAGTGGCCAGTGAAGTTTAAAACTTCGGACACATCTGCAGATGCCAAGTGGGCATTGAATTTGGCATTTGGAGATGACTGGTGACCTTGGTGGGGTTAGTCTCTGTGAAGTGGTGTGGGCAGAGGTCTGACTGCAGTGGGTTGGGGAAAGTGTGGGAAATGAAGACATTGGGACTTTAGTATGACCTGTTCATTTGAGAGGCTTGGCCGTGATGGGCAGGATGGTGGGGGTTTTTTAGCTGCTGCTTTGTTTTGTTTTTTATTAAAAAAACAAACTAAACACCCCAGGAGTTGGAAATTGCTGTGAAAATGGAACCCAGTCAGATCCCTGTTGTCTTGTTTAGTGCTGGCTCTTTAAACTTCAAGACGTCCTGAAGCTTCAGAAGGAAGAGCCAATTGGACTTAGCCACCATGAGAATAACTGTGTTTTGTCAAGGACAATTTTCCTGATCCTTTTTCTACATTTATGCCTGAATCCTATCTTCCTCCCCTCTTACAGAACATTCCTCTGTTTACTTGGTTGGTGCTTGTGCCCTGAATTAGTCCCTGACACTGTTGTTGACCACATCACATTCTTCTGGCTTAGGTCTTGACTCTCTCTGCTCTGGGTTCTGAAGTTTATAAAGTCATTCTATAAAGTCATTCTGGGTGGCAGGCCCACCCATGCCTATGAATGAGGCCAGGATTTCAACCTCTCCCAGGTTAGCATCCTCTAAAATGAATACCAAATGGCAGTATATGGTAGTAGGTTAAGATTGGGGACTCTGTGGCCAGGCTGCCTGGGATCAAATCTTGGCTCTACTACCTGTTAGATTGGTGACCTTGGGCAAATTTCTTGACCTCTCTTTGCCTCAGTTTCCTCATCTGCTCCACTGGGAGTAATAACAGAACCTACTTCATGGGATTAAATGTGTTAATATTTGTAAGATGCTTAGAACAGTGTTTGGCACATAGTAAGCTCTCAGTGCTTGTCCTTATAAATAAGACAAGTTCCACAGTCCATTCCAGCAAGGGTTTCTACCTTTTTGCTGCCCTCTGGTGGCCAGTGAACATATTGGAGGACTCAAAATGCAAAGTTGACCCCTTGTATGCCGGACACAATGCAGATCAGATAATGATGATTATGATGATGGTGATGATGGAAGTACTTGCTTATTATTTAATTGAATCCTCACAGTAACTCTAGTGAAGTAGGTAGGGATTATTATCCCCTTTGTATTAAACAGGAAATTGACACAGAAAAAAAAACTGAGAGAAACTATACATGTATTAAATTAAATATCGTATGCACTAAAGTAAGCCTTATTTGTAGCCAGGGACTCAATTTGAAAGAAATAAAAAATTATTTGTTTAGTTTAAATTTAGTTCAGGAGATATTTTTATCTGATTTTGTTCCAGTTCAATAGTTTTATAAAACATATAGCTTTGGCTTCAAATCAAACTACTTTCGTAGTTTTCTTCCCTCTTCCCCCATGAAAGTTGGTTCAATTCATGGTTTAGTGAAACATTAACATTTAGGTTCAGTTCTGTTTGAATTTTGGTTTGGAGTTAGGTTTGGTTCAAGTCCTGCTTCCAGGAGTCTGGTGAATTTTAGATTGATGGACATATTCAGGAAACAGCCAATGGCTAACAAGAATGCACTGTGCCTGTTTCATCAAAAACATTTCCACGGCCCTCTTGTCTGAACCCAAATGATATCTGGTTCTCTTTAAGTTGGCTGTCCTGAGACAGAATAATAATGCTAAACATAGTAGTGAGCAGTGACTTTGTAACACTGACAAATGATCTCATTTTGCTGGATAGACTTCTAAACTCACAAATTCATGAATTTAGTCACACGTTCATTCTAAAGGATCATATATCACAGATAGATGGAATTTGGGGGTTCCATGCTTCTTGAACTTACTGTCTTGTCTCCTATTGTAACTGTGCAAACAGTGTGTGATTATGACCACTGTTTTTAATGTGGACAATTACTCACTGGTAAGTTATTTTTGATTTTAAAAGACCTTCTGAATTTCAACTTTATTATATTCAGGGTCCAAATTGATTTTTGAGAGAATTAGGTTCTCAATTTTATGAAGTTTAATGGACAAATAGGGCTCACCTTATGGAAATGATTTATAGTCAGTGTAACTGGAACATGTTTGTTCGATTAAGCAAGGGAAGCCTAAATTAAGATTTTGTTTGTATTGGGATAGTGGTTGATGGTGTCAGAGCATCGACAAGAACTAGGAAGCTGGAACCTGAAAGTAAAGGCTGAATCAGAGTCTTCGTGAAATAATAATTGTAATAACACTTATTGGGCACAGATTGTGTACCAAACTTCTGTCACATAGGTACTATATTTCCATTTAAGAATTGAGAAAAACAAAGCTTAGAGGACTAAAGTGACTTGTCCAAAGTGTGCCAGTTAGTAATAAACAGGATTTGAACCCAGGCTAATCAAGAATTCAATCATTTAACCATCATAGTAAATTTACAGGTAGTTGGGAACTGGGGGCAAATATAAATTGAGATAGAGGCAAAGCAGAAATTCAGACACCGAGCAGACAAGCAAAATTCAGGGCATGTACCGAGTGACCAGCAGTCAGGAGACGTCAAGGGTCAGAACCCTTTCATGTAGATGAAAACCAGAGAGGGGGTCAAAACTAGCTTGATAAAAGAAAAAAAAAGTAAACTTGGCTAGACAAAGAGGGGAGCTAGGAGATCAACTGTAAGGCCGTAGCCACAAAGAAACTTTGACCAAAAGGGATCTTCCGTATTAGCCAGTTGGCATAGGCAGAGAAAGGAACCATCTTAAACTTGGACCCATTGGGCCTAATCATAGGAGAAAGTATGTCGGTACCTCCTGCTTAAGTAGACGTGTGAAGTCAGAAATAAAAACAGGTTTAAATTAATCTTGAGAGCTAAAGAATCTTCTGTTTTGTTACATGTCATCCAGTTCAGTTCCCTACTCAAAGCAAGAATTTCTTCTATGGCATCTCTAACTAGGTTCTCCAAATCTCTGCTTGAACATTTCTAGGGGTGGTAAGCTCTTCTAGCCAGCTTCTTCTAGCCAGCTTCTTCCTTTGGTTACAACATTATGATTGCTGGAATGTTCTTTCTTGTAAAGGCTCAGAATTTAATCTGTTTGACTGCTATCCATTGTCCCGACTCTGTTCCTGTGGTCTACCCTTTTTTCTTCATGACAATCTATAAGATGAAGATGTTTAAAAATATCTAAAATACAATATTTTCTAAGAGGTAAGAAAAAACAATCAAACAAATCCAGAGCTTATTAGGGAAAGAACTCCAGGAGGGAAGAGATGTCATGCCTAACAGTAGTCCAGTGTCACTTTCAATTTTCACCCCAAGAAAATGTCACCCTCCCAGATACCACCACCACACCAAGTCTTAAGCAATGCTCTGCTGTCTTTGTAGAACTGTGAAGAGTTGACAGTGCTTTCTTTTTCTTATTAGTTCTGTGGAGATAAGCTAGCATTTCTCAAGAATAAGTATATTAAGAGACAGAAGAAAGAAAACGAAAGAAGATGAGCATAACATAGGTTCAGTAGACATTAGCCACAAATTTGGCTCGTATTTCTTTCAAGCCAGGGTGCCTCCTTCTATATGCTCTCTATAGCAGCAGTCCCCAACCTTTTTGGCACCAGGGACCAGTTTCGTGGACAGGGGTTGCGGGGGGCAGGGAATGGTTCAGGCAGAAATGCAAGAGACGGGGTGCAGCAGATGAAGCTTCGCTTGCTCACCTGCCATTCACCTGCTGCTGTGAGGCCCGGTTTCTAACAGGCCTCATACTGGTACCAGTCCATGGCCCGGGGGCTGGGGAACCCTGCTCTATGGGGGGGGGGGAGAAGGAGGATGCAGTGGAATCACATCTTCCTTTTGAAGGATTATGGCAGTGTTATAATGTGCTGAGTAGGGGAAGCTGTGGCTTTTTGTGTTCTGGTAGGTGGTAGAAAGCAAAGTGGTCATTACTTCTACCGTGAAAGGAGAACTAGAGGAATCAGCCTTTACTGAGCACCTGCTATGGGGCTCTTAATCCTCACAGTAACCTAGTAAGGAGGCAGGTATTATGAAACCCATTTTACAGACAGGAAAAGGGAGGTTCAGAGAGGGTAAATTGCTTATGTGCATATAGCTAGCATTAGTAATAGTAATAAATATAATACAAATACAAATGAAAGTGACATCATTTATTGAATGACTTCTATCATGTTACTAGTTACATATAACAGTTACTTAACATTTTCTTCCACTCACTCATTTACTCAACAAATATTTATTATGTAACTTAGATCTAATATGTGGCCAAACTGGAATTTGAAAGCAATCAAATTTCAGTGTATATAGATTGAAGGCCTATCGACAAACCAAGATTATGCTAAGTATTTGATCAACAAAATACAATCCCACTTTCAGGAAGGGAATTTACCATCCAGTAGCTGAGACTAGTATACAAAAAAGCAATTACAACAGTGAAGGATAAATGTTGGTCCAAAGGCGATATTCTTTCCCCTCCAACATATTGAGAAACATGGCCTTTGGAAACATGCTCATGGCTCCTACGGCTGGGTTCCAAGGAATTTTCCCTTTTAAAGTCACTCCCCTGCTTCCCCTGCACCGTGTAGCCACAGGAGAGGCCAGAGTGGCCACAGAGGCGGTCCTGTGGTACCTGGGGATGTTGGCAGGCAAGGACTTGGAAGTGGCTGCTGGGCCACATGTGTGTGCAGGAGCTTCCAGGCAGCTCAGCCCCTCCCAGAGCTGCTTGCCAAGGAAGGTCTGAGTGAGCCCTTCTGCAGGGCACTGGAGAATTGGCTGGGCCCTGGGGGGTGGGGCGAGGGTAAACCGGGGGAACTGGCCTGCTGGGGTCCACAAAGACAGGAACATAAATTTTTTTCATTAAAACAATCTTGAAATTGTTGGCAAGCCCATAAAAAGGATTGGTTAGAGCCGTCTTGGGGCAGCTTTTCTTTGAGTTCAGTTTATTAATGTAGGTTTTTACATGGCTTTTTATTAAGAAACATATGGTACTTTAGGCCATTTAACACTAAGGAAAAAGCTTCATAAAGAAACATTCTGAACACCAATATAACATAAACTTGTACTCCTGCATTTTACAGAAAAGCAAGTTATTGGGAGATTTGTGAATAATTTCTAATGTTCATTGGCGAGGTATTTTATCTTCCTTTAGAAATATATACATTAAGCCTTTGAACAGGGAAAGAAGAATCTGGGTAGGAAAGGGTGTGTGTGTGTTGAAGGAGGATGGAAATTTGACAATAGGAGGTTTTATATATATTCCCCCTCCCCCAAAATGCCTTATTGACCCTTTGAGGTGTTTTCTTAAAGCAGCTGAGGAGGATGTCTCATGTTGCTTGAATTTAGGGCAAGATTCCATAAAATGAGATCCTTCTAAAACTATTCTCTACAAAGAAATGCAACCTAATTAGAAGAAGAGCCTTGGGGTTGACCTCATTTGCCATTTTTTTTTTTACCTGTTGCTGGGCCCTGGTTCAGAGTGACAGACTCAGAAGCAAGAGAATTCTCGGAAGAGCATACCTAACCTCAACAAATCATCTGCTGGAAACATGTCCCTCTCACCTCTTGTTCTATGTGGGAACCAATACCAATATCAAGATGATAGCCTTGCCACCCTTCCTGGAGGCAGCCTTCCAGGAATGTCCCCATGCCAGGGACTGGAGCTTGGACATGAACCCCAAAGACAACGTGCAACTGATCGTGGACATTGGAAGGCTGGAGCTGGGACCAATGGAATCCTAACCTGACAGGGGTCATTTATATGCCACTCAATGGCATTTGGCAATATGTGGAAACATTTTGGGATGTCACAGCTGAGGGGGATGGTGCTACTGGCATCTAGTGGGTAGAGGTCAGGAATGCTGGTAAATGCCCTGCAATGCCTAGGATAGCCCTTTCTACAAAGACTTAACCAGGTCCAAATACCAATAGTGCCGATGTTGAGATGCAAATGTCTTCTTGGCATTGGATTGGTGTACGCACATTGAAGTGGGGTGTTTTCATTTTTCTGCTCTACCAAGAAAATTCCCAGAAATTCACTTGACTACACCTGAGAGTCCCCAAAGACACTATATCAACTCTGCCTTGCCGCAGGGGCAAGAAGAGGTACAGACTTTCCTGATAATTGGGTAGTCACCTTAGGGAGTAGACAGGTGTCTCTGTTGTATTTTTGAAGGCCCTAAAATGTGAAAGCAAAGACAAGGTGGGGAGGGAATTGGAGAGGGAAGAAAATCTTTTGGGTTCTGGGTCCTTAAGATGAAAGACTCCACCTTCTAGGATGGATTTGACTCCAGTCCTGGTGATGGCTGTGTCTGTGACCAATGGGGAGAACTGCAATGGAAAGCATCATTGCTATCCCAGATCCGTGGAGGAGGACAGGACCAGGTCCAGGAAGGGGCACAGGACCTCCCCAGGTCAGCTGTTGCTCTCCCACGAGTGCCCTCTTGTGGCCATGATATAAGGTGTTATGTTGTTGCTTCCCTTGTTGACTGAGGGGGTTGACATTTCTGTCCTCAGGGGATGACCTAGAGTGGATAGTTCCCCATGAACTGGGAAAAAGGAGAGTAAATACTCAGTTTACACCAAGCTCAGATTTTTGTTGCTCTCACTTAACAATAAAAATCACAAATATTCATTCAGCTCCTGCTACTAGCAAGACACTATCCTGGGTTCTGTGGGAGAGATATAAAGAGGAATGAATCATGGCCCCTGCCCACAAAGACTCATTCTATGGTCAGGGAGACAGACATATCTCCCACACCATGGAATATAACTATAATAAAAAGCAGATCATCATAAGTGCTATAACAGAGGTAGTACGAGTCAAATGTAGTGGGACAACAAGAAACAGAAAATAAATTTATTCCAACTGGAAGCATGTGGGAAGACCTTATGGAGAAAGTGGCATTTGTACAGGACTTTGAAAATGGTAGAACCTTGACAGATGGAAAGATTAGCATGTGCCCAGAGGTAGGCACATGGTCAGCTTGAGAAATCACAGTTAATTCGGTGTAAACAAAGCAGAAAATAGTTTCAGGGAGCTGTAATGAAGACTACAAGAGCTGACCATGGAGGACATAGATACCAAGATGAGGAGTTTATATTTTATCCTATCTCTAGCAGCAAACTATGTGAAGGTATTTGAGCAGGGGAATGATCTGATCTACTCTTTTCTCTAGAATGAGAATTTTGTTAGTAGTATGTAAGATGGAATGGAGAGATGGGAGCCTGGAAAACCAGGCAAGGACCTTTGAAAGCAAAGATGAAACTGAAAGGCCCAACCAATATTTGAGAGGCGGGCAGCACAGTGGAGTGTGTAAGAGCAGGGGCACTGGAGCTCTGTGCCCACATCCAAATCCTGACTCTCTCACTTGGTTAGTGATTGATCTTGGGTAAATTACTTTACCTCTTTGTGCCTCAGTTTTCTCACATGTAAAATGTAACTAATAAATATAATCTTCTTACAAGTTTGTTGTTTTAAGTGCAATGTTAAAATCACTTAGGATAGAAATAGAGCTAATTATTAAATTTTCAGGAATTTTGCAAGCCATTTGATATCATGTTAGTAGATTGAAATAAACCGTGGTGGGAGTAATTACACCCTGGAAATTGGCAGGTGCTACAAATGAGAGAGAGAGAGAGAGAGACAGAGAGACAGAGACAGAGACAGAGACAGAGACAGAGACAGAAAGACAAAAAGGGAAAGAACTCACACATGAGTAAGCTCTAGAACCATCTCAAATATCACACCCAGCATCTTAAGCAACTTTGAGGTCTTTGGGTGTTACTGAACATTTGATGGAAGGAAAGGGGTCTCAGAATTAGGTACTGTAATATAGTCTGCATTGTCTGTCTCATGGGACTCAATATAAGTGGAAATTGGAAAAGTGGAATTTGAAGTGACTTTTGAGGAATGAAGTCAAGTGGGTTAGCTCAAGCAGCAAGTGCTAGAAGAAACACTTTATTGTTACATTAAGCCTAGGACTGCACAATATAGATAACACCGTGGTTTAACTGAAAATGAGATTCAAGGGTAACATAGCTGGTTGGAAATCAGACAACTTGAGTTTGAATCCCTCTTCGCTTACTTATTAAGTTGGACAAGGCTTATCCTTTCTGTGCCTGAGTTTCCACATCTATAAAATAGGGTATTAATAGCACTTCTTTAGCAGGATTGTTATAAGGATTAAATGAGTTATAGTATAAATTAATATATAGACTACATAGAACCGTGCTAGCTCATGGTAAATACAATAGAATTATTAGCTGCTATTATTATGTTTCCAAATATTATCTATGCAAATTTCAGTAAGTCATATGATTTCCTTGAGCCTTGGTTTTCTCATCCACAAAATGGAAATAATATTAACAACTAACTCATCTATCTCATAGGGGTGCTGTGTAGCTTGAATTAAATATCAATATATTGACATGAAAGTGCTTTGGAAAACATAAAAAACTAAAGAATCACCTTTGGTGATAAGAATAAATGTAGCACAGAGAAGTGGTCTTGGGATGCAGTTCCAAGCAATGAGATAACTATTTTTGAGCAAAACCCACAGGCAAATTGTGGACATAAGAGACAAATTGCAACACACTGTACAAATCAGGAATGCTTCTGCCAAGCACACATTGGCATGCACATGTACCCAGTATGGAAAAGAGTCTGACCACACAGTGGTCTTTTGGCTACAAACCTATAAACAGATAGCAATCATTGTGAGAAACACCAACACACAGTAAAAAAAAAAAGTTCACTGTCCGGTTATAACTGAAACTGGAGGAGCCACAACATCAGTGAGTAATGTTGTGATGTTATGAGCTCTAGGAAAGCCACTAGTATTCCATCCCCTTCTGCCAAGCCCACCTACCTTAGCTGAATAATGTCTGACCTCAGAACTCAGTACATCGTTCCTCATTCCTAGGAAAGCTAACAGTTTAAGCTATTATCAGCTATTTAAACCTCAGGGTGAATGAAGAATTAGAAAAATACCCTCATCCAGATCTGAGCATGCTATAAATGAACACTCTCCACAGCTCTTCTTGGATCACTTCTCAGGTGTCATCTCTGTGTTGATAGACCAGCTTCACTTTGAGATTGGCCCCAGTAAAGTCCTTTACCCCCACCCCCACTTTTTAGAACTCTCTTTTCCTTGAGTTCTGTGGCATCATTTTATTTGGTTCTTCTATTTCCCCTCTGGCCATGCTTCTTTCAGTCCCTTTGTTGATACCCCTTCCTCTTAAATGTTGGTATTCTTCTTGATGTATTTCTCAGTTCATTCTGTAATCTCTTCTGTGTGTTCTCAGTTATATATTTATGTCTCCCACATGCAAATCTCTAGCCCAACTCTCTCCAGTGAAATTCACTCTCATTGTGGATGACTTGAAAGCAAGTCAACTGTTTAAAACCAAACTCAATTTTTTTCTCCTTATCCCCAACTTTCTCTTCCAATCATATTCCCAACCTTATCAACCAGAGCCAAGGTTTCCACCATCTACTTAGTAACCTAAGTTAGGAGCCTTCCTATCCTGGATGACTTCTTTCCTTTCATCCCACTCATTTAAATAGCTACCAACTCACATCTTTTCTCCTGCATATATATCAACTAATTCTCTTTTAATGCTTCTCTCTTGCTGCCTTTATTTATGTCCTCTTCATGTTCTGTTTGCATAAGTGCAGTATTTACCTAACCTGTTTTCCTGACTTGAACCTCTGTCTCCAGTGGAATTCGTTTTCCTTAAGGCCGACAAATTATCTTTGTAAAGTGCAGATGTTATTATCCCATTCTCCTATTTGGGCCATCTATTAAACATTGAATTATGTTCAGACTATCACATTATCCAATCCTAAATACAACTCCAGCTTCCTCTCTCATTCCTGTCCAAACATACACTCCATCGTCTAGTTGTAGAAAAATAGTTATTGTTCTTCTATTAGGCTCCCATGCCTTTGTACATGGGATTCCTGGACCTCCCTCACCCATCCCCCCATCCCCACAGTTCAGATAAATATCACCCCTTCTGAGAAGGCATTCATACTTCTCTATCTCAAAGTTGTGGTCCACACAAGAATGGGTATGGCATGATTGAAAGTAAATATCTGCAAACGATGACTTTGCCTCCGATGTCACTGAGAAAACTGAAACAGTCATAGGTGATTTTCCCCAGAATCCTGCCACCACATCTTTCTACCATCGCTGTCTGTCCCCATGCAGCTGACATATTCTGCCTGCCTGCCTGCTGCCGTAGATTAGCATTGTACGCTCCTGTATAAGGCCAGTTCCTCTGTCTGTATCTTTGATCCCACCCACTCCATGTTACCTACCAAAGGATAGCACTCCAGCAATCCTTCCTGTCTCTGTAGCACCATCAATTTTTTTTTTCATTCTCTACTGGATCACTCCTATTAGCATTCAGACCAGTTGTTATCTCTCCTATCTTAAAAGATAACCCTTTTCTTTGACCTCACTTTCCTCACCAGTTACCAGCTGATTCCTTTTAATTTCTTTGGCAAAACTGCTCAAAAGAGATTTCTATAGTCACTGTTTTCTATTTCTTTTATCCTATTTTCTCTAAAACCTACATCAGTCTAGGTTTGTCCCCACTGCTACTCCAAAACCACTCTTGTCGAGGTCACTAATGATGTAACATAGCTCAGCCTTTGGTCCTCTTCTCTGCTTACAGTCACTCTCTTGGTGATACATGAGCCCCAATGGCTTTAAAGGTCATCAATATGCTGATGACTGCTGATTTTATATCTCCAGTCCAAATCTCTCCCCAGTTCCCAAACTCCACTCCACCTGCTTGCTTGACAGCTCCACTTGAATGTCCAATAGGCATCTAAAAACATGTCCAGAACCAAACCTCTGACCACATCCTGCTCCCCACACAGCTATCTCCATCTCAGATGATAGTAAATCTCTCTTGCCAGTTGCTTAGGCCTAAGGTCTTGGAATCATGACTCCTCTTTTTTTTCTCATATCCTATGATCAGGAGATCATGCTGGAGGAGCTTCTGGATATATCCAGAACCTGACTGCTTCTCACTGCTTTCACTTCTCCCATCTATCCTAGAGGCCACAGACCCTTCTCATCTGGACCATTGCACTAACCTAACAAGTCTGTGGTTCTAAACTTGCCCCACTGAGGTCTATGTCCAACATCAGCTGGAGTCAGCCTCTTAAAGTGTAAGTTGGATTATGTTACTTCTGTACTCAAAACTCTGCAGTGCCTCATCATTTTACTCAGATGAAAAGTAAAGTCCTTACCCTGGCCAAAAGGCCCATCATGACCAGTGAATTCTAGGCCTCTTTGATCTCCTCTTCTGCTTCCCTCCTCCTCACTCACTGCCTTACAGCCACTTTGGGCCCCGCTCCTTTACCTCAAAAGCTCTAGGCATGTTCCTGCCTTAGAATGTTAGTTCAAATTTTCTTCTGCCTCCGGAGTTCTTGCCTAGATATTCCATGGCTCACTCATCTCCTTCATGGGCAGAAGTATTGTTTACTTTGTTCCCTAGTGTATCTCAAGTGCCCAGAACTTAGTATATGCACATAGTATATGCACAGTAATTCTCTCTCTCTCTCCTCACATATACACATATGCTTTCCCCTTGCTCCTTTCCTCCCTTTCTTTTTCTTTTTCTTTTCTTTTCCTTCCCTCACTCCCTTCCTTCCTTTCTTTCCAGACACTTTAAAACAACAAACCCAATTAAAAAGTGGGCAATGTATAGACATCTAACCGAAGAAGATGTAGAGATGGCAAATAAGCATATGAAAAGATGCTCAAAATCACTTATCATTAGGGAAATGCAAGTTAAAAGAACAACAAAATATTCCTATATACCTATGAGAATGGCAAAAATCCCCAAACTGATAATACCAGTTGCCGGCAAAGATGTGAAGCAATGGGAATTCTAATTGATTTCTGGTGGGGATGCAGAATGGCACAGCAACGGTGAAAGACAGTTTGACGGTTTTTTGCAAAGCTGAACATGGTCTGAACCAGCAGCTGTACTCCTAGACATTTACCCAACCAATTAAAAAACTCATGTCTATGTAAAAACCTACACACAAATGCTTATAGTAGTTTTATTTATAATCACTAAAAACTGGAAGCTTACATGTGATACGGTGAAAACCGCACTTTACTTGTGTGATCTTCCTAATAAAATCTTATAACCTCAGTCTAATCATGAGAAAAATATCAGAAAAAACCCAATTCTACAAAATACAAGTGCTCCTTCAAACTGTCAAGGTCATGAAAAATAAGGAAAGGTTGAGAAACTATCATAGCCAAGAAGGGGCTAATAGACACGATGACTCAATATGATGAAATATCCTGCATGAGAGGCTAGAACAGAAAAAAAGTTAAAACTAAGGAAATCTGAATAAACTATGCACTTTAGTTAATAATAATACACCAAAATTGGTAAATTAATTATGAGAAATGCACCAAACTAATGCAAGATGTTAATAATAAGGGATCTAGGTATGGAGAATGTGGAAACTCTCTGTGCTATCTTCACAATTTCTCTGTATATTACAAAGTAAAGTTAAACGTGTTTTGTTTTTTTTTTAAACCACTAAGGCCACCAGGGAACTCCCATAAATGTATATTTTTAAAAAAACTCTAAAGCAATCTCAAATTTACAGAATACTTGGAAGTACAAAGAACTCTTTTATTTCCTAAACCATTCGAGATCATGCCCCCAGATGCCCCATCACACTCAGAAACTTGAGTGTGTAATTTCTACAAACAAGAACATTCTCCTACATACCCACAATACAACCATCAGTACCAGGAAATTAACTTTGATGTATCACTACCGTTTACTCCACAGACTCCATTCAAGTTCCGCCAATTATCCCAATAATGTCCTTTATCACAAGGGAGCCAGTTCAGAATCAGACATTGCATTTAGTTGTCAACTCTCTTTAATATCCTTCAATTTGGAATCTTTCTTCAATATTTTCCTGATTTTCATGACCTGGATATATTTTGAAGATTACAGGCCATTTATGTACAATGTCTCTCAACTTGAGTTTGTATAATGTTTCCTTATGACTAGACTCAAGTTATGCATCTTTGGCAGGAATATCACAGAAGCAGTAGTGTTCTTATGACATGACATCAGGTGTGGGTTTGTCCATCCACACCATCAAGATGATGCTGGTCATCTTGATCACTTAATTTAGGTGGTTTCTGCCAGTCTCCTCCGTTGTAAAGTTGCTTTTTGTCCTTCAGTATTTAATAATTATTCGGGGGGATATACTTTGAGACAATGTAGATATCTTCTTTCTCTTCAATCTTTTGTTTGTTCATTTGTTTCTTTTTTTTTTTTTTTTTTTTTTTTTGCGGTACCCGGGACTCTCACTGCTGTTGCCTCTCCCGTTGGGGAGCACAGGCTCCGGACTCGCAGGCTCAGCGGCCATGGCTCACAGGCCCAGCCGCTGCGTGGCATGTGGGGTCTTCCCGGACCGGGGCACGAACCCGTGTTCCCTGCATCGGCAGGCGGACTCTCAACCACTGCGCCACCAGGGAAGCCCCATTTGTTTCTGTATATCAGTTTGGTTTCTTGGTGTCCTATTGTATTAAATGGGCTATATAATACTGCCATTTTTCATGTTGATGTGTTTGAAACTAAAACCTCTCTAGCTTCTGAGTTTTCTATGCCAGGGTCAGGACTCTTTAGGCTATAGGAGGTGATCAAACACTAAAGCCCTGTATTTCTCTATTGGGTTGGGGAAGGTTTAAAGATATTGCACAGGAAGTGTCAGTTGTGTTACTGTGGATCAATTTTCAGCTCATACTCTAAGCAGGAAGTGCCTTTCCTGCCAAAGGATTTCTAAATTTCTCTTTCATTTCTACATTATACATGATACAGATGAGGCAAGAGAGAGAACAGGTCTATAATTGTCAGTAAGGGGCTGAGTCACTACACAGACATTTTAGTTAGGTGTAGAAATGGTGCATACCATTTCTACAGTGATATGCCTACTTAGGACCACTGAAAAGTGCAGCAATCAGTGTGTAGGACACAAAGGCCCACAGAGCTTTCTGAGGAGACCACCAATGAGGATTTAAACGCTGGCTTTGAGCAATAAGTAATCGAAGTTTAAAAACTTTCAGAAAATTGGTAGCAAGGGTCATAAAGCAAAATGTAGCCAACACTACTCAGATTGAAGAAGCCAGAGCATACTAGACCATACTAAGCCTTCAGCTCTTGTAGGGGTGGGTTGCCACCACTTCATGACTCAGTATGCTGGACTGTCTCTCAGGGACTCAACACTCTTTCTCTTTCCATTCTCTCCCCTCTAGTATAGCTGGAAGTATAGCTATACTAGAAGTATAGCTGGAAGCCTGGAATTACATTTTCCAAATCCCTGCCAGCAAATTCTAGATTAGGTTTTTTCAATGAGAGACATTGTATTAAGACGTAGAGTTGTGGGTTTTTGTTTGTTTGTTTTTATTCAGGAATGGTGAGGCCGACAGATCAGGAGACAACTGCCATTGAAAAGACAGTTTGTTATACTTAGAGATCCCAAGAGGATGGGACATGCCAAGCCATGGGGCCACACAGGGATGCATCAGCGTCGGTCAGGAGGCAGAGAGAGTGGGAGGAATATAAGAAGAGCCTTTATGTGGTTTCCATGGTAGGAATGGGAGGCAAGTCACCAGGTTTAGGACTGGCTAGTTTGAGTAACTTCAGAGAGCTCTAGGTCTTAGGGGCTGTCCCTAGTCGTCTGGTATCTGGCCTAAGGTGATTAAGGTAGGTGGTTAGTGGCACAGAGTGTGAGAACCAATAAAGGAGGCGACTGGGGCTATGGACTCTGGATTGGTTGGTTTGCATGTGAAAAGGATGCACAAGTGATTAGTTTCCTATCTCTAGGAATTAGCTCATCCTGGGACAGGCAGTCACTCCTGTGTCAGCAAGGCTATAAGATGTCAGAGCATCAGAAAATATAGGCATTGACATGAGACATGGAAGCCTAAGCAGAAGCAGATGTCACATACTGTTACTCTGGCAGGAGTAGGCAGACAGGCTTTGGCAGTGGTGAGATTTTGTGGCAATCCCAGAGACACTTCCTGTTAAACACACATCTTGGTACTATGATCACTGCCTGGAATCTCTTGGAGTTCCTGTAATTTTCGACTCTCTAAAAGCTAACAGCACCCCTGAAATCTAGCTGTGGCCTTCTCTGACCTTCCCTTTGGCATTCTTCCAGTGGTTTTATAAATACCCAATTCCCAGCATTAAGATCTTTCTGCTTGAAATACCTAGAGTGATTTCTGTTTTTCTGACCAAACCCTGACTGAGATTACCGTGTACCTTTTATAGTCCATTGTTGATAAGTATGCTAATTGGACTTCTATCAAGATTCTGGTGCCTAGAATTGGCAAAAGCATGTGCACAATTTCCTTTCTGGAATTCTGCCTTAACAGAGTTAATTCCTCCCTGGTGAGCTGCATGCCACAGAGTCTTTTTATCCTCTAGTATTCCCAAAGCACTGTGTCTTTATTGCTACAGTGGTATGCCACTTAGGACCATAACGATTTACGTACAAAATTGTCCTTTCTGTAAGATCTGTGAGCTCCTTTAGGACAGGGACCTTGTATATAAAATACCTCATGGTGTAGCGTCAGAATTTTACATGCTTCTTGACACACTGCAAATGGATGGATACAGTCCACCGTAGGTAAGCATGTCCAGCCTTGGCTATAAGAGGGAGCGCAAACAATTATCACAAAACTGGCACCTGTTTATTAGTGGTACTATATGCTAGGTGTTTTACAACTGACATACCATTTAATCCTCACAAAAACCTCGTAATGTAATAATATTTAAGACTGAGACTTAGAAAGGTTTGGTGTTGCTCAGAGTCACACAGCTAAAAAAATTGCCACCACCAGGAGGTAAACCCAGTTCTGACAGTCTCCAAAGCTTGGTTCTGTCCATTATACCCTTCACCATCCCTGACAGCAAGGCAGGTGTCAAGAACAAGGAAAGAGACAGTGAAATATAAAGGTCAGAACATTAAGAATGTCAAAACAAGGTGAAGACTCTGTAATACATAGGCATCCACACTTAGAATGAGGGAATAGAGACAAGCAGGGGAACCGACCTATTATATGAGGGAAAGAGCTCAGAGGCCAGGTGAGTGAGTGTGTGAACAATGGAGCAGGAACAGTTGAGGGGGATCCGGCTAACTGGAACCATCTTTTTCCTCTTGTCCTATAAAGGATCCCAGAACTGCACAGCATTGGAAGGCCAGATAAGGAGAGTAGAGGCAGTGAGTGGCTTTACTCACTATATGTAAAATTCCTTAAAGAAATGCAGTCCTGTTCTCCGCACACTTTTCTTCAACATTGGAAAACAAAAGAAACCAACAACCAAAAAAACCCCACAAAAAACAAAGTCCATGGAGAGCTACCTAAAACCAATTGAAATATCAACATCCTTGGAAAAAGGGTTTGGGGCAGAGTAAACTCAGTTACTCTTGGAATGAGAACAAGGAAGAAAATGAAGGGCTTGGCTTTCAAGGATTTAGAAAGTTACACAGAAGAACAAATTCCCAGCTGAGTGGGGATTTGTTTTCTCGACTTATCTAAGATCAGAGCTAACCGTCCCAGTGGTTCTGAAGGTCCCTAAATGTTTCTTTCCACTTGGGTGGAGCTCTTTTGGCCTATTTGGAACTGGATGCATCTCTTTGTAAATCACAATCTATCTTTGTGGTTGCCCACCTACGTCCCTAAGAGCTTTTTGAAGGCAAACATGATGTTTTCTTCATTTTCGCATTTTCATCACTCAGCACCATTCCTGACTCGTGTTAGTTGAGGAAATTAGTGATGATTAAATGAATAAGCAAATGCAAATAAATACATAAGTAGATAAATAAGAATGAATTCATTTCCCTAGAATATACCTTATTTCTGTTCTATATAAAGACATAAACAACATACTTGTGTCTTAAGCTTGTATGTTTTAATGGTAAATAATGGACAGGCTCTGGAAAATATTCTTGGCAAGCAAGGTTGTGGACTGATAGCTTTCAAAACTTGAGCTGCAAGACTGTTTCCTGTTTGGTGGTCTGGCTATTAAGATCTTGAGATTGTCACAGGCAGGTGAGCTGATAGAACTAACGTGAAGTTTTCTCATCCAGTACGGAAATGTAAATGAAATTCAATCTTAGAAAAATGATGGGTACTGAGACTTGACAAAGGGAAAAATTCTACTTGCTGTGATCTTATTATTTTTCTTTAAAACTACGAGGATTATTTCTTCCCTTTACTTTTCCTGCCAACTTCTCGCAGAGCAGTGTGCACACATTATCAAATTGTACAATACTGTGTATTGGTTTTCCAGGGCAGAGTATCAAAGGCCTTCATGAGGAAAGAAAAGGTTTTTGTAGAATGACACTGGATACTCTAAACAGTCTCGTGTTCTTTGCCTTCCAAAATTGGAGCTCCTTTTTGATCAGATTTTACATTTGAATATTTTGAATATAAGACATTTAGGGCAGAAGAACAGTGTCCTTATTCTGTTAACATTATGACGTATTTTAGGAAAAAGAAGGGAAACAAGAAAGCCTTAAGGGAAAAAAGAAATCTTTCAGAATAATCAGTAGGGATTTATTATTTTTAATTCTTTTATGTATGCAAAATTGGATCTGTCAGTAAGTGATCTTGCTTTTATCCTGTTCATCACCTGTATTATTTCAGATCAATGGCTAACTCTGACAATGATTCGCCATACTCTATTTAAAGTTATCCAAATGGTTTACAGTCGAATCATTTCTACCTTTTCTTTGGGGACCTAGAAGAAAACAAATATTACATTTGATTTTTTAGGAATTTTTTCTAGTTGACTAGGTTAAAATGTTAAATTTAAAAGATTTGTAGTTATCCACATTGACTGGTGAATCCCACCCTGAAGTTCAACACTACAAATTGTTTTTGAAGAACATATGCTAAGGCAACAACTTCCAACACAGCTCCAGAGAATGAGATCCTTTTATTGATATTATTAATCTCTCCCTCTATAGGCTAGCAGTACTCTCCTTCTGACCTCCCTTCCTCTAGCCCCCAGAACAGTCTAATCAGAAGAGAATAGCCCCAGAACTATAGTCTTGATAGATTGCTGTCACTCTGTAGGACACTTGTTCTCAAAGGAAACCTTCCAGATGTGAATTGAAAGAATACTAACAAGCAATAGGCAGGTCAGAACGTGAATGTCTCCTTAATAAATGTTCTTGGATGCCGGAATCAAAGAGTTTGAAATTGAGACCAGCATGTTTCTGTTTTTCCATTAAATTCATAAATAACATTTTCCATTCACCTGTATTTGTTTTAGATGTGCTTCAGCTTCCAGAGGAATTTAAGAGCATGAGTCTTAAAAATGAGATGAACTTAGAGGATCAAATAGTCTTAGGGTCTTTTTAAGCAAGGAAGTTGACAAATGCCAACTTTTTCAAATATTCTAATGCGTATATAAATATTTTTACCAGTTCACATATTTTTCCCAGTCTATCCCCCTAGCTATGTCACTGCTCTAAGTTTTCTTCTCCCTGAGCCATGGTGGTCCAACTTATAAAGAAAATAAAACCTTAAGTAATACAGAAACACTGTTTACTTTCTTCTTATCTTTTATGCACAGGTAGGTAGTATTTTCTACAGTAAGAGTCCACAATAAAATAGATTTCTGAGTTTTCTATTAAAAAGCTAATACTAACCAAAGAGATTCCTTAAACTGGGAATCAGGGTATCATCTTTGGTATCTGCTTGCCAGAAGCTTATAGTCTAGCACCCATCAAAAGTGGAAATGTTTGGTAGTGTTTATATGTCCATAGCTAGTGGGAAGCAACGGCATAGCACAGGGAGATCAGTTCAGTGCTTTGTGTCCACCTAGAAGGGTGGGATAGGGAGGGTGGGAGGGAGATGCAAGAGGGAGGGGATATGGGGATATATGTATATGTATAGCTGTTTCACTTTGTTATAAAGCAGAAAGTAACACACCATTGTAAAGCAATTATACTCCAATAAAGACGTTAAAAAAAAAAAAGGGTAAATGTACTCCTAGGCTGTGCATCGCAAGTGGCAGTGAGTGGAGGAGAAAATATGTGCTGTGGATGATGGGAGGAGACAGGGGAGTCAGTAGGACAGGAGCAACTAGAGAAGGCTTCACAGAGGAGTTGAAATTGAAGTTGGGTCTTCAATGACAGTGTGCTTGTTTCCTGTGGAGGCTGTAATGAAATACCATACACTGGGTGGCTTAAAACTGGGCCATGCTTTCTTTGAAGGCTCTGGAGGAGAATCTTTCCTTACCTCTTCTAGCTTCTGGTAGTTGCTGACACTCCTTGATATTCCCTTGTGGCAGCTGAAGTCCAATTTCTGTTTCCACCAAAACGTGGTACACTTCCCTGTGTGTGTCTCTTTCTGTGTCTCTCCTCCTTTAAGGACACAAGTCATTGGATTAGGACTCATCCTAATCCAGTACGGCTTCATTTTAACTTGACTGCATCTGCGAAGACCTTATTTCCAAATAAGCTCATATTCACAGATAACGAGTCTTAGGACTTAAACATGTCTTCTGGGGGAACGTGATTCACACCATAACAGACAGTACCTTAGATAATGTTTCTTAGAATCAGAACCTGAAACAGAGAATTGTGAGAGCTGCATTTTGAAGAAAGTGTTCTCAGGAGAGGGCAAGAGAGGGAAGAACATTGGGGTGGGGGCTGGAAGTTAGTCAAGAAAGTGGGCATAGCTTCCTAGTGAGGCTGTTCCCATTGGCCCAAGGTAATTCTTGAGCAGGAGGCAGCTGTGATCATCTAGCAGCCAACACGTGCAGCAGCTGGGGACGGGGGACATCTAAATCGACCTGGTGGGGCTCCAACGGCATTCACTTTATTCCACCCCTGATCCTACCCAGAGCTGCTTGCCTTTCATTATAAGTTCCCTCCATCCAGGCACAATTTCCTTTAAATTCTGGTTGTCATATTTTATGTTAAAGTTTATGAGGATTAATGGCTAGTGGCTGCTGCAGTTGGTCCTGAGGATGTAGCTGATTCTCATAAACTCCCTCCCTCTACATGTCCCTTACCCCTTGACTAGAACTTCTGCTGGTCTAAATGGCTCAAAAGGGAGATGGGTCTGAGCTTCTCTGTCTACCATCAATTTGTCAGGTCTCAGTTGCTCTACTTAACCATTTATAGTGAAAGCCTGGCGTGAGAACATTGAGTGACCCAGTGGATCATGAGTGTCCAACATATTTCTTCCTACCTCCTCATGATGATCAGGATTAACAACTCCTGCTCTTGTAGTGAGTTCTTTCTGTACCTGCTGCTCTACTGCTACAGGCAGCTCAAAGAGATCAGGTGGCAGTCTTAGCTTTTGGTTCAGTGGAACTCTTACTGTATCCCTTGACTGCAGTGTCTCTCCTCTAAGACCTGGGACTTTGAGACCCCCATAACCTAAAATTTTGGAAATGGGAATCACAAATTCCCCAAGTGGGTCACTGGGAGTGGTGGTCAGCTGGGTGACTTCTTACTTCCATGTCTTGGTTCTCAGATCTATGTATTCTTCCTATTGGAGACACAGCACCCTGTGATGGTAATTGGTTTAAGAACTATACTACATCCTTAAGGATGACACAACATCATTGCAAGGTCATCTCTAAGCAGGAGACTTAACTGCCTCTTCAAGAGGCCATTCCAATGCTCACAGTTTCTGGATGATGCCGTATATCATCCAGAGATCTGACACCAAATGTGGGGGGTTTTCCACACCAAGCAATTCTCTAATTCTCAGAAAGCACTGACTAGGTGTCTCACAATTTAACCAATTCTCTGAATACTTCCTTTGGATTTTCTCTCACATCCAACTGTACCTTTCCAGCACCATAATCTTGATCCCAGTTGACCTCTAAATAGTGCCTTCATTGATTGATTTTAACTCCTCCTCTAAACCAATTTTTACTAATATATTTGGCTCAAATTGATCATAGCGACTTGAATAGAGGTTTATTTCACAGGTTGGCAACTGATAGCTTTGATTTAACAGACCAGCAATGTTAGAATTGACATCTATGTTTTTTCTCTTGAACATTTCTGTATGATACCAAAATGGCTACACTCATCACATCCATGTTCAAGGCAGGAAGAATGCAGGGGTTTGGCCCGCTGCATCTATAAACTTCTATTGAAACAAACACATTCCCAGGAATTTCCCCAGTAGATTTTCCGTTATTACTCATTTCCAGATCTGGAGGAAGCTGGGCATGTGGGATTGTATTGACTGGCTTAGACTATCATGATCCAACTCCTAGAGATGGGCACATAGCGTCTGTGAACAAAAGTGGGATTTGCTTATTAATAAAGAAGGGAGAGATGGATATTTAGGTAAGTAACTAACACATATGAAATCTTCAGAAGTGTTATAAGAGTAGCAGAGGACAAACATAGTTTTCCTTTTTAACTACCATGCCATAACAAAATTAACAATAATTCTTCAACATAACATGTTATCCCATATTCAAATTTATGCAATTGCCTCAAAGATTTGTTTGAATCAGGATTAAAAGTCCACACACCACACACAATCCTCTCTTTTTCTTGAGCCAATTCTTTCCTGTCCTTTTTTAAAAGTTGTTGATTTGTTGGAGAAACTAGGTCATTTGTCCTGTTGACTCTCTCCCTATCCTGGATTTGGCTGGTTACTTCCTTGTGGTGGTGTTTTACTCAATTCCTCTATCCTCTATACAGTCATCCCTCTGTATCTGTGGGTTCTGTATTCACTTATTCCTCACTTATTCACTGGAGGAATAAGTTGGATTCAATTGATTCCTCACTTATTCACTGATTCCTCCAGCTCCGAATTTTTCCCTCAAGACCACTTTGGTTATTCAGGTTCTTTTGTGTTTCCATACAAATTTTAAGATTTTTTTTGTTCTAGTTCTGTAAAAAAAATGCCATTGGTAATTTGATAGGGATTGCATTGAATCTGTAGATGGCTTTGGGAAGTATAGTCATTTTCACAATACTGATTCTTCCAATCCAAGAACATGGTATATCTCTCCACCTGTTTCTATCATTTTTAATTTCTTTCATCAGTGTCTTATAGTTTTCTGCATACAGGTCTTTTGTCTCCCTAGGTAGGTTTATTCCTAGGTATTTTTTCTTTTTGTTTCAATGGTAACTGGGAGTATTTCCTTAATTTCTCATTCAGATTTTTCATCATTAGTGTATAGGAATGCAAGAGATTTCTGTGCATTAATTTTGTGTCCTGCTACTTTACCAAATTCACTGATTAGCTCTAGTAGTTTTCTGGTGGCATCTTTAGGATTCTATACATATAGTATCATGTCATCTGCAAACAGTGACAGTTTTACTTCTTCCTTTGCAATTTTTATTCCTTTTATTTCTTTTTCTTCTCTGATTACTGTGGCTCAGGCTTCCAAAACTATGTTGAATAATAGTGGTGAGAGAGGACCTCCTTGTCTTGTTCCTGATCTTAGAGGAAATGCTTTCAGTTTTTCACCATTGAGGATGATGTTGGCTGTGGGTTTGTCATATATGGCCTTTATTATGTTGAGGAAAGTTCCTCTCTGCCTACTTTCTGCAGGGTTTTTATCCGAAATGGGTGTTGAATTTTGTCAAAAGCTTTCTCTGCATCTATTGAGATGATCATATGTTTTTTCTTCTTCAATTTGTTAATATGGTGTATCACATTGATTGATTTGTGTATATTGAAGAATCCTTGCATCCCTGGGATAAATCCCATTTGAGCATGGTGTATGATCCTTTTAATGTACTGTTGGATTCTATTTGCTAGTATTTTGTTAAGGATTTTTGTATCTATGTTCATGAGTCATATTGGTCTGTAATTTTCTTTTTTTGTGTGATATCTTTGTCTGTTTTTGGTATCAGGGTGATTGTGGCCTGTTAAAATGAGTTTGGGAGTGTTTCTTCCTCTGCAATTTTTTGGAAGAGTTTGAGAAGGATGGGTGTTAGCTCTTCTCTAAATGTTTGATAGAATTCACCTGTGAAGCCATCTGGTCCTGAGCTTTTGTGTGTTCGAAGATTTTTAATCACAGCTTCAATTTCATTACTTATGACTGGTCTGTTCATATTTTCTATTTTTCCTGGTTCAGTCTTGAAAGATTATACCTTTCTAAGAATTTGTCCATTTCTTCCAGGTTTTCCATTTTATTGGCAGAGTTGCTTGTAGTAGTCTCTTAGGATGCTGTGTATTTCTTCATTGTCTGTTGTAACTTCTCCTTTTTCATTTCTAATTTTAATGATTTGAGTCCTCTCCTTCATTTTCCTGATGAATCTGGCTAATGGTTTATCAATTTTGTTTATTTTCTCAAAGAACCAGCTTTTAGTTTTATTGATCTTTGCTATTGTTTTCTTTGTTTCTATTTCATTTATTTCTGCTATGACCTTTATGATTTCTTTCCTTCTACTAACTTTGGGTTTTGTTTGTTCTTCTTTCTCTTGTCCTTTTAGGTGTAAGGTTAGATTGTTTATTTGAGATGTTTGTTGCTTCTTGAGGTAGGATTTTATTGCTATAAACTTCCCTCTTAGAACTGCTTTTGCTGCTTCCCATAGGTTTTGGATCATCGTGTTTTCATTGTCATTTGTCCCTAAGTATTTTTTGATTTCCTCTTTGATTTCTTCAGTGATCTCTTGGTTATTTAGTAATGTATTGTTTAGCCTCCATGTGTTTGAGTTTTTTACGTTTTTTTCCCTGTAACTGATTTCTAATCTCATAGCATTTTGGTCAGAAAAGATGCTTGATATGATTTCAATTTTCTTAAATATACTGTGGCTTGATTTGTGACCCAAGATGTGATCTATCCTGGAGAATGTTCCGAGTGCACTTGAGAAGAAAGTGTAATCTGCTGTTTTGGGATGGAATGTCCTATAAATATCAATTAAATCTATCTGGTCTATTGTGTCATTTAAAGCTCGTGTTTCCTTATTAATTTTCTGTTTGGATGATCTGCCCATTGGTGTAAGTGAGGTATTAAAGTCCCCCACTATTTTTGTGTTATTGTCAATTTCTTCTTTTATAGCTGTTAGCAGTTGCCTTATGTATTGGGGTGCTCCTATGTTGGGTATATATATATTTATAATTTATATATCTTCTTCTTGGATTGATCCCTTGATCATTATGTAGTGTCCTTCCTTATCTCTTGTAACATTCTTTATTTTAAAGTCTATTTTCTCTGGTATGAGTATTGGTACTCCAGCTTTCTTTGATTTCCATTTGTATGGAATATCTTTTTCCATCCCCTCACTTTCAGTTTGTAAGTGTCCCTAGGTCTGAAGTGGGTCTCTTGTAGACAGCATATATATGGGTCTCATTTTTGTATCCATTCCAGGAACCTGTGTCTTTTGGTTGGAACATTTAATCCATTCACATTTTAGGTAATTATCAACATATGTGTTCCTATTACCATTTTCTTAATTGTTTTGGGTTTGTGTTTTTTGTTTTTTTTATTCCCTCTACCTCTCCGTCTCCCTCTCCCCCCTCCCCCCTCCTCCTCCTCTTCCCCTCCTTTTTAAACTTTTTATTTTATATAAGAGTATGGGTGATTAACAATGTTATATTAGTTTTAGGTGTACAGCAAAGTGATTCAGTAATATATATATATATATATATATATATATATATATATATATTATTTTTCAAATTCTTTTCCCATTTAAGTTGTTACATAAAATTGAGCACAGTTCCCTGTGCTATACAGTAAGTCCTTGTAGGTTATCCATTTTAAATATACCAGTGTGTACATGTCAATCCCATATTCTCTAACTATACCTCCCCACTCCGAATTCTCTCTTTTTTTTAATGTTTATTTATTTATTTTTCTTATTAGTCATCCATTTTATACACATCAGTGTATGCATGTCAATCTGAATCTACCATTCTTCCCCCCACCACCACAACCACCACCCACTGTTGCTTTCCCCTCTCGGTGTCCATACGTTTGTTTTCTACTTCTGTGTCTCAATTTCTGCTCTGCAAACCAGTTCATCTGTACCATTTTCTATGTTCCACATATATGCATTATTATACGATATTTGTTTTTGTCTTTCTGACTTACTTCACTCTGTATGACAGTCTCTAGATCTATCCACGTCTCTACAAATGATGCAAGTTCGTTCCTTTTTATGGCTGAGTAATATTCCATTGTATATATGTACCACATCTTCTTTATCCACTCATCTGTTGATGGGCATTTAGGTTGCTTCCATGACCTGGCGATTGTAAATAGTGCTGCAAAGAACATTATGGTACATAAGTCTTTTTGAATTATGGTTTTCTCTGGGTATATGCCCAGTAGTGGGATGGCTGGGTCATATGATTATTCTATTTTTAGTTCTTTAAGGAACCTCCATACTCTTCTCCATAGTGGCTATATCAATTTACATTCCCACCAACAGTGCAAGAGGGCTCCCTTTTCTCCACACCCTCGCCAGCATTTGTTGTTTGTAGATTTTCTGATGATGCCCATTCTAACTGGTGTGATGTAATACCTCATTGTAGTTTTGATTTGCATTTCTCTAATGATTAGTGATGTTGAGCACACTTTCATGAGTTTGTTGGCAATCTGTATATCTTCTTTGGAGAAATGTTTATTTCAGTATTCTGCCCATTTTTGGATTGGGTTGTTTGTTTTTTTTTGATATTGCACTGCATGAGCCGCTTGTATATTTTGGAGGTTAATTCTTTGTCAGTTGCTTCATTTGAAATATTTTCTCCCATTCTGAGGGTTGTCTTTTCATATTGTTTTTAGTTTTCTTTGCTGTGCAGAGCTTTTAAGTTTCATTTGGTCCTTTTTTTTTTTAATTTTTGTTTTTATTTCCACTTCTCTAAGAGGTGGGTCAAAAAGTATCTTGCTGTGGTTTATGTCATAGAGTGTTCTGCCTATGTTGTTCTCTAAGAGTTTTACAGCATCTGGCCTTACATTTAGGTCTTTAATCCATTTTGAGTTTATTTTTGTTTATGGTGTTAGGGAGTGTTCTAATTTCATTCTTTTACATATAGCTATCCAGTTTTCCCAGCACCACTTGTTGAAGAGACTGTCTTTTCTCCCCTGTATATTCTTGCCTCATTTATCAAAGATAAGGTGACCATATGTGCATGGGTTTATCTCTGGGTTTTGAATCCTGTTCCATTAATCTATATTTCTGTTTTTGTGCCAGTACCATACTGTCTTGATTACTGTAGCTTTATAGTATAGTCTGATGTCCAGAAGCCTGATTCCTCCAGCTCCATTTTTCTTTCTCAAGATTCCTTTGGCTATTCAGGGTCTTTTGTGTTTCCATACAAATTGTGAAATTTTTTCTTCTAGTTCTGTGAAAAATGCCATTGGTAGTTTGATAGGGATTGTACTGAATCTGTAGATTGCTTTGGGTAATATAGTCATTTTCACAATGTTGATTCTTCCAATCAAAGAACATGGTGTATCTCTCCATCTGTTTCTATCATCTTTAATTTCTTTCATCAGTGTCTTATAGTTTTCTACATGCAGGGCTTTTGTCTCCTTAGGTAAGTTTATTCCTAGGTATTTTATTTTTTTTGTTCCAGTGGTAAATGGGAGTGCTTCCTTAATTTCTCTTTCAGAGAAAGAGAGATTCCTTTACATTAGTAATGTATAGGAATACAAGAGATTTCTGTGTATTAATTTTGTATCCTGCTATTTTACCAAATTCATTGATTAGCTCTAGTAGTTTTCTGGTGGCATCTTTAGGTTTCACTAAGTGTAGTGTCATGTCATCTGCAAACAGTGACAGCTTTACTTCTTGTTTTCCTATTTGGATTCCTTTTATTTCTTTTTCTTCTCTGACTGCTTTGGCTAAAACTTCCATAACTATATTGAATAATAGTGGTGAGAGTGGGCAGTCTTGTCTTGTTCTTGACCTCAGAGGAAATGTTTTCAGTTTTTCAATATTTGAGAATGATGTTGGCTGTGGGTGTGTCATATATGGCCTTTATTATGTTGAGGTAAGTTCCCTCTGTGCCTACTTATGGGAGGGTTTTTATCGTAAATGGGTGTTGAATTTTGTCAAAAGCTTTTTCTGCATCTATTGAGATGATCATATGGTTTTTAGCCTTCCGTTTTTTTAATAAGGTGTATCACATTGATTGATTTGCGTATATTGAAGAATACTTTCATTCCTGGGATAAACCTGACTTGATCATGGTGTATGATACTTTTAATGTGCTCTTGGATTCTGTTTGTTAGTATTTTGTTGAGGATATTTGCATCTATGTTCATCAGTGATATTGGTCTGTAGTTTTCTTTCTTTGTGACATCTTTGTCTGGTTTTGTTATCAGGGTGATGGTAGCATTGTAAAATGAGTTTGAGAGTATTTCTCCCTCTCTTATATTTTGGAGGAATTTGAGAAAGCTAAGTGTTAGCTCTTCTCTTAATGTTTGATAGAATTTGCCTGTGAAGCTATCTGGACCTGGGCTTCTGTTTTTTGCAAGGTTTTGTTTTTTTTTTTTTTTTTTTTACAGTATGTGGGCCTCTCACTGTTGTGGCCTCTTCTGTTGTGGAGCACAGGCTCTGGACGCGCAGGCTCAGCAGCCATGGCTCACGGGTCCAGCCGCTCCGCAGCACATGGGATCTTCCCACACCGGGGCACGAACCCATGTCCCCTGCACTGGCAGGCAGACTCTCAACAACTGCTCCATCAGGGAAGCCCTGGAAGATTTTTAAGCACAGTTTCAATTTCAGTGCTTGTGATTGGTCTGTTCATATTTTCTATTTCTTCCTGGTTCAGTCTTAGAAGGTTGTGCTTTTCTAAGAATTTGTCCATTTCTTCCAGGTTGTCCATTTTATTGGCATATAGTTGCTTGTATTAATCTCTCATGATCCTTTGTTGTTCTGCAGTGTCAGTTGTTACCTCTCCTTTTTCATTTCTAATTCTATTGATTTGAGTCTTCTCCTTTTTTTTATGGGTGAGTCTGGCTAGTGGTTTATCAATTTGTTTTCTTCTCAAAGAACCAGGTTTTAGTTTTATTGATCTTTGCTATTGTTTCCTTCATTTCTTTTTCATTTATTTCTGATATGATCTTTATGATTTCTTTCTTGCTAAGTTTGGGGTTTTTTTGGTCTTCTTTCTCTAATTGCTTTAGGTGTACATTTAGGTTTTTTATTTGAGACATTTCTTGCTTCTTGATGTAGGATTGTATTGCTATAAACTTCCCTCTTAGAACTGCTTTTGCTGCATCCTATAGGTTTTGGGTCATCGTGTTTTCATTGTCCTTTGTTTCTGAGTATTTTTTGATTTCTCTTTGATTTCTTCAGTGATCTCCTTGTTATTTAGTAGTGTATTGTTTAGCCTCCATGTATTTGTATTTTTTACAGTTTTTTTTTCCTATAATTGACATCTAGTCTCATAGTGTTATGGTAAGAAATGATACTTGATACGATTTTAATTTTCTTAAATTTACCAAGGCTTGTTTTGTGACCCAAGATATGATCTGTCTTGCATAATATTCCTTGAGCACTTGAGAAGAAAGTGTGTCCTGTTGTTTTTGTTTGGAATGTCCTATAAATATCAATTAGATCCATCTTGTTTAATGTATCATTTAAAGCTTGTGCTTCTTTATTTATTTTCATTTTGGATGATCTGTCCATTGGTGAAAGTGGGGTGGTAAAATCCCTTACTATGATTGTGTTACTGTTGATTTCCCCTTTTATGGCTTTTAACATTTGCTTATGTATTGAGGTGCTCCTATGTTGGGTGCATAAAGATTTCCAATTGTTATATCTTCTTCTTGGATTGATGCCTTTATCATTATGTAGTGTCCTTCTTTGTCTCTTGTAATAGTCTTTATTTTAAAGCCATTTTGTCTTATATGAAAATTGGTACTTCAGCTTTCTTTAGATTTCCATTTGCATGGAATATCTTTTTCCATCCCCTCACTTTCAGTCTGTATGTGTCCCTAGGTCTGAAGTGGGTCTCTTGTAGACAACATATATACGGGTCTTGTTTTTGTGCCCATTGAGCCAGTCTATATCTGTTGGTTGGAGCATTTAATCCACTTACATTTAAGGTAGTTATCAGTATGTATGTTCCCATTACCATTTTCTTAATTGTTTTGTGTTTGTTATTGTAGGTCTTTTCCTTCTCTTCTGTTTCCTGCCTAGAGAAGTTCCTTTAGCATTTTTTGTAAAGCTGGTTTGGTGGTGCTGAGTTCCCTTAGCTTTTGTTTGTCTGTAAAGGTTTTAATTTCTCCATTGAATCTGAATGTGATCCTTGTTGGGTGGTGTAATCTTGGTTGTAGGTTTTTGTCTTTCATCACTTCAAATATGTTATGCCACTCCCTTCTGTCTTGCAAAGTTTCTGCTGAAAGATCAGCTGTTATCCTTATGGGTATTCCCTTGTATGTTATTTGTTGTTTTTCCCTTGCTGCTTTTAATATTTTTCCCTTGTATTTAATTTTTGATAGTTTGATTAATGTGTGTCTTGGCCTGTTTCTCCTTGGATTTTTCCTGTATGGGACTCTGCACTTCCTGGTCTTGATTGACTATTTCCTTTCCCATATTAGGGAAGTTTTCAACTATAATCTCTTCAAATATTTTCTCAGTCCCTGTCTTTTTCTCTTCTTCTTCTGGAACCCTATAATTCAAATATTGGTGCATTTAATGTTATCGCAGAGGTCTCTGAGACTGTCCTCAATCCTTTTCATACTTTTTTCTTTATTCTGCTCTGTGGTAGTTATTTCCACTATTTTATCTTCCAAGTGACATCCATTCTTCTGCTTCAGTTATTGTGCTATTGATTCCTTCTAGATAATTTTAAATTTCATTTATTTTGTTGTTCATCATTGTTTGTTTGCTCTTTCGTTCTTCTAGGTTCTTGTTAATTGTTTCTTGTATTTTCTCCATTCTATTTCCAAGATTTTGTATCATCTTTACTATCTTTACTCTGAATTCTTTTTCAGGTAGACTGCCTATTTCCTCTTCATTTGTTTGGTGTGGTGGGTTTTTACCTTGCTCCTTCATCTGCTGTGTGTTTCTCTGTCTTCTCATTTTGCTTAGCTTACTGTATTTGGGGTCTCCTTTTCGCAGGCTGCAGGTTCATAGTTCCCATTGTTTTTGGTTCAGTGGGTTGTGTAGGCTTTCTGGTAGAGGGGACTGGTGCTTGTGTTTTGGTGGTTGAGGCTGCATCTTGTTTTTCTCGTGGGCAGTACCACTTCCAGCGGTGTGTTTTGGGGTGTCTGTTACCTTATTATGATTTTAGACAGCCTCTCTGCTAATGGGTGACTTTGTGTTCCTGTTTTGTTAGTTGTTTGGCATAGGGTGTCCAGCACTGTAGCTTGCTGGTCATTGAGTGGTGGTGAGTCTTAGCATTGAGATGGAGATCTCCGGGAGAGGTTTTGCCATTTGGTATTATGTGGATCCAGGAGGTATCTGGTGGACCAATGTCCTGAACTCGGTTCTCCCACCTCAGAGAAACAGGCCTGACACCCGGCTGGAGCACCAAGACCCTGTCAGCCACACAGCTCATGAGAAGAGGGAGAAAAAAAGAAAGAAAGAAAGAAGAAAATAAAATAGAATAAAAAATATAAATATTTTTTAAAATAAAAATAATTAAAAAGTAATAAGAAAAGGAAAGAAAGAACAGAGCAACCAAACCAAAAATCAAATCCACCAATGATAGGAAGTGCTAAAAACTATACTAACAAAAAAAAAATGGACGAACAGAACCCTAGGACAAATGGTAAAAACAAAGCTATACAGACAAAATCACACAAAGAAGCCTAAACATACACACTCAAAAAAAGAGAAAAAGGAAAAAATTATATATATCTATTTAAAAAAAAAAAGGAAGAGAGGAACAAAATCAATAAACAAATCTACCAATGGTAATAAAGTTTAAATACTAAACTAAGATAAACATAAGACCAGAAACAAGTTAGATGCAGAAAGCAAACCTCAAGTTTACAATTGCTCCCAAAGTCCACTGCCTTACTTTTGGGGTGATTTGTTGTCTATTCAGGTTTTCCACAGATGCAGGGTACATCAGTTGATTGTGGAGATTTAATCCGCTGCTCCTGAGGCTGATGGGAGAGATTTCCCTTTCTCTTCCTTTTTCGCACAGCTCCTGGGGTTCAGCTTTGGATTTGTCCCCACCTCTGCCTGTAGGTCACCTGAGGGCATCTATTCCCCACCCAGACAGGACATTGTTAAAGGAGCAGCTGATTAGGAGGCTCTGGCTCACTCAGGTAGGAGGAAGGACAGGTGTAGAGTGCGGGGCAAACCGGCAGCGGCAGAGGCCAGCCTGAGATTGCAACAGCCTGAGGCCCGCTGTGTGTTCTCTGGGGGAAGTTGTCCCTGGATCACACGACCCTGGCAGTGGTGGACTGCGCAGGCTCCCGGGGGGGAAGGTGTGGATAGTGACCTGTGTTTGCTCACAGGCTTCTTGGTGGTGGCAGCAGCAGCCTTAGCATCTCATGCCCGTCTCTGGGATCTGCACTGAGAGCTGTGGCTCACGCCCTTCTCTGGAGCTCGTTTAGGTGGTGCTCTGAATCCCCTCTCCTCTAGTACCCTGAAACAATGGTCTCTTGCCTCTTAGGCAGGTCCAGACTTTTTCCTGGACTCCCTCCTGGCTAGCTGTGGCGCACTAGCCCCTTCAGGCTGTGTTCACACAGTGAACCCCAGTCCTCTCCCTGGGATCCGACCTCCGAAGCCCGAGCCTCAGCTCCCAGCCCCGCCTACCCTGGCGGGTGAGCAGACAAGCCTCTCAGACTGGTGAGTGCTGGTCAGCTCTGATCCTCTGTGCGGGAATCTCTCCGCTTTGCCCTCTGCACCCCTGCTGCTGCGCTCTCCTCTGTGGGTGTTTCCCCCGCCACTCCCCGTCTCTGCCAGTGAGGGGGCTTCCTAGCGTGTGGAAACTTTTCCTCCTTCACAGCTCCCTCCCAGATGTGCAGGTCCTGTCCCTATTCTTTTGTCTGTTTTTTCTTTTTTTTTTGCCCTCCCCAGGTACATGGGGTGTTTCTTGCCGTTTAGGAAGTCTGAGGTCTTCTGCCAGCGTTCAGTAGGTGTTCTGTAGGAGTTGTTCCACGTGTAGATGTATTTCTGATGTATTTGTGGGGAGGAAGGTGAACTCCACGTCTTATTCCTTCGCCATCTTGAAGGTCTCCACTGAATATGCATTTTTTTATGGACTTAACAAACATTTATTGAGGGAGTAAATGAATAAACAATGTCCTTAAAAATAATACCCATATTGAACATATTTTTTTAGTATTTTGTGACTGTTGAATGATTTTGTTGGATTATTCTTGAATGTACTACCTTTTCTTAGGCATGGAGAAGAATTCAAGTAAAAGTAAAGTGAGATCCCCATCTCAGGGAAATTTGGGCCTGGATAAGGAAATAAGACCTGTCCCTGGCTGGTTCTTGGTAAAAACCCGCTGAAACCCAGGCTGTATGTTAATCGGGGGTATTATTTCCAAGACATGGGAAGAGCATAGGGCTGAAAGCACAGCATTTGGATTCAGATAGATAAAGATTTCCATTTATTCATTGCTATCAGCTTTGGATTGCTCAATAGGTGCTAGATATTATGCTTAATACTTTTAAAGTAAACTCTAATTTAGACTTCTTTTAATACTATGAGATTTTGGTGTATCAGATTAAAGATGACTGTAACTTTTGATGCTTCTCCCAACAATGGGTAGGGTTTATATGCCCTCTTCTTGAGTGCAGCTGGATTTTGCCTGCTTTGACCAACAGAGTGCAGAAGTGAGTCTAACCCAGTTCAGGTTTAGCCTTTAAGAGGACTGGTTGGTCCCAGTTCACTCTCTTAGAGCCCCGAGTAGTCTGATAAAAAGTTTGACTACCCTGATGGGGAGACCACGTGGAAAGGCCTGAGGCTCTGTGGAGAGGGTTAGGGGCCCAGCTGGTCCCAGACTTCAGACATCCCTACCAAGGCGCCAGGCATGTGAATAGAACCACAGTGGACCCTCTAGCCCAGCCCAGCCACCAGCTGTGACCCTATTCAATGCCAAGTGGAACAGAGGAACCACTTAGCAAAGCCTGGCCCTAACACCTGATGCAAAATCATAAGCTAGAATAGAATTGTTATTTAAAGCAACTAAGTTTTTGAGTAGGTAATTATGCAGCAGTAGATAACTTGAACACTTGGGTAAATAATTTAACTTCTCTGAAGCTCAGTGTCTTCATCTGTATGATGGAGATACCACCATCATCATCATCAGTATCATTTCTGCTTAACATTTATTGAAAGCTTACTATATGCCAGACATGGTTCTGCGTACTTCATATTTAAACCTTCCAAAAACACTATGAAATATGTGCTATTAATATTCCCAATTTCCAGATGGTAACTGGGGCACTGAGATGTTAAGTGAATTAAACAAAATCACACAGTTAGTAAATGGCAGAGATAAGATTCAGACTCAGGTGGCCTGACTGCTAGATGAGGTTTATAGAGCATAGAGTATAGTGTCATCCATACAGTAGGGGCTCAGTTTATGATGATGGCGGTGGTGATAGTAGCAGTAATGATTGTTATCACCACACAGGAAAATTATCTTGGGGCATCTGGTTTTGAGCAAACACCGCAAGGAAAGGAAAAAATTGAGATATGTGGGGTGACAGGGAAAATGGCTTTGACTGGAAGGCAAGAACAAGATCTAGCAGAGGGGCATGCAGACATAGTAGAAAATGCTGCCGGGTGAGGGGAAGTGCAGGAGTAGAAATCAAGGCTAAACTGGTGCTTAGACAAGTAATTCAAAGCAGTACTCTATAGGGTCTTTCAACTCAAAAGGAGAAAGTGACAGGCTGGGCCATGGGTAATTTACTATGGCATCCAATCAGGCCACACATTCACGAAATGCGTGACTTACCACTGCTCTGCATTACCATGCTCCTCTCCCCAATTAGGGGAAATACCCTGTTCATTTATGAAGTGGTTCATGGGCACCTGCACAATCCCACCATTGAGGAGACGTGATGGGGTCATATCAACATGACCAAGGTCAAGTGGTCAAAAGTTATTTACAGCCCATTAGGCTCTGTTCGTGTCAGCCAAGCATATCCTGTGCAGCCTTCCTAAATGAAGTAAATATGCTGGATCCCGGGCTTTCAGCATGGCTGTGTAACCAGGGATGTTTGTAATTTATCTGAGAAATCCAAACAGCAACAGCCAAAGTGATGGGTCATCGTGTTCTAGCTGAGTGCTCATGGAGAACCTATCTTTTCCTGAGTAGGGATTTCAGAGAATCATCAAGTGTGAATTCTGGAAGAGACCATAATCTAATCAATTCATTTGAGAGATGCATAAACTGACAGCTATCAAAGCAAAAGGATTTGTCCATTAGTGTCAGAGGTCAGTATAGAAAATGTTTCGTCACTTCTATTTTCCCTTAGAATATGTAGTGATTCAAGATTACTTAATAGGGGACTTCCCTGGTGGCACAGTGCTTAAGAATCCACCTGCCAATGTAGAGGACAGGGGTTCGATCCCTGGTCCAGGAAGATCCCACATGCGGCAGAGCAGCTAAGCCTGTGCACCACAACTACTGAGCATGCGCTCTACAGACTGTGAGCCACAACTACTGAGCCTGCACACCACAACTACCAAAGCCTGCGCGCCTAGAGCCCCTGTTCTGCAACAAGAGAAGCCACCACAATGAGAAGCCCATGCACCACAACAAAGAGTGGCCCCCGCTCACCACAACTTGAGAAAGCCTGTGCACAGCAACAAAGACCCAACGCAGCCAAAAATTAATTAATTAATTTTTTTAAAATGTAATCTTTAAAAAGGATTACTTAATAAATGACATTGGAATAACTAGATACCAAACTGAGGTAAATCCTTTAGATTCACATCTTATAACACAAGATAAACTCCAGACTAATGACTTAATTGCAAAAATGTCATCCCAGGGCTTCCCTGGTGGCGCAGTGGTTGAGAGTCCGCCTGCCGATGCAGGGAACACGGGTTCGTGCCCCGGTCTGGGAAGATCCCACACGCCGCGGAGCGGCTGGACCCGTGAGCCATGGCCGCTAAGCCTGCGCGTCCGGAGCCTGTGCTCTGCAATGGGAGAGGCCACAACAGTGAGAGGCCCGCGTACCGCAAAAAAAAAAAAAAAAAATGTCATCCCAAAGAAAACAGTAGAAACTATATTTATTATGTTTGGAGAAGCATGATATATGTAATTATGTCAAACTGAAGCAATAAGGTAATTTAACAGATTTGACTACATTAAAAAATTTTAACTGTACAGTAAAGGTAGCCAACATGCAATCAAAAGAAATATCACAAATTGGGAAGCTCTTTAATAACATAGCAAGATTTAAAAGCTAACTGGCAAGAAACATAAACAGATAATTTGCCCAAACAGGATATAATTATTAAACACATAGGAAAATGTTAAACTTCATTAATAATCAAAGACATGGTTAAAACAAGGTACAATTATATACCTATTAAATAAGCAAAAGTTTTCATTTTCTCGATAGCAAACAATACTAAGTAGATAGTAATGACATCATTTTCTGATGTCATACATTGTTACAGCTATTTTAGGAAATAATACAACAATATTATTAGGAACCATATAATATTTTTATAACTTCGGCTTGGTAATCCTACTCTTGAGAATTTATCCAAAGTTACCCCTTGACTCATTAATGACACCCAAATCTACTGCTCAATTTCTGATCCTTAAATGTGTTTTAGTTTCTTATTTCCAGTGCAACTCTCCTGGGTACCTTAAACTCTTCCTGTCCAAAATGAATCTCATCTTCTCTCCTCTAAACTGTGTAGCAAGTCCCTTTTAATCTCTGCATCACTAACACTTAACCCATGCTTTGCACATAGTAGGCATACAATAAAGTTGAATGAACAAACTACGCCCATGTTTTTATCTTCCGGGCCAGGCTAGGAAGCTTGGAGTTATCTTTGACTGTTCTTCTCCTTCTTCCTTAGATAAGGTCTGTCACAAGATTTTATTCTTTCACAATGTCTCCTGGCCTCTCCTTTCTTCTCAGATCTTTCTTGCATCCAGGCCCTGCACTTTGTTAACTGGAGTAGCCTCCTGTTTTATCTTTTGGTCCTCAAGTTTCTCTCTTTCCCAAACCACCCCATGAGAGTATAACCTCTAATTTATCAATACCAATTAGAGATCATTGGTGTAACCAACAGAAAGCAAATCTGGCCAACATAAGCAATAAAAAGGATATTTTGGAAGGTTGGTGGGGAGCTCACAGAATGGGAGGAAGAGCTGATCAATCAAGTATCAGAAAGATCAGAAACCAGGGCTATTCCTTTATTTCAACAACACGGATTTGTATACTGTCTCTCTTGGCTACCACCGTTAGATGAATAGCCCCAAGTGCTTTTCAGGGCAGTAATAATTTTCTTACTGTCCTGTAAATCCAACAGCAAGGATTATGTAATTTATTTTGCAGCCCTAGAGTACTGAGTGCATAGTATATACTTGACTGACACAGACAAATGATAGTAAAGAAACATGAGCTGACTTGTGGCAGAGTATGGGGTAGGACACTGGGGAAAAGTGACGCCAAAGGAAATCTGGAATTGCATTTCACTGATCCTGACCTACATCTACCAGAGCTACTGTCTTCTCTTCTAGGTCTCTGAGAGAGAGCAAGCCAGCGAGGATAATCTGGGAAAATGCCCCCTTGTTATTACTAGTTAGTACTTTGAGCCCATATTACTTTGTAGCCTTCCACTCTGATAAAAGAGCTGGATCAACTATGAGATGGGAGACTTCTTTACTCCTTTTTCTCCTGCGCTATCCATTGGGCTACTAAGAGGCCCTATGTCTGCATCACCATGACATAAGGAGGAAAGAGAAAGGAAAAGCCCCTTCAAGCCATTCAATAGGAAAGGTCTCAAGAAGGATGAGGTGATCCTCCAAAGGGAAATCCTAATGGAAGGTAAAGTTTGCTCCTATCACAGATTCTGATCTCTTGGCCCTGGTCTGATTGTGAGCCTTGGGTACATACTGGTGTCCCTCCTGGAGGGAGGGAATCATGCTGAATTCACTCTTCCTAGTACAGTGGCTCCCCAATCTGGCTGTGCATCAGAATCACTTGAAGAGGCTATTAAAATCTAGGCCCTATTCTGGGTAGAATTCTGGGGAGGGACCTAGGATTCACATGGAAACAAGTTCCCCAGGTGATTTTCAGGCAGTCAGCCCAGCACTGGCACGTGGCTTGGATTTTAGGAAATACTGCCCTAGAAATTGGGGCAGTGCCATTACACATCACATTTTGTCCTTTCTTGGGTTAACCCAAGAACATCTAGGCTCCATGATCAATCAGAGATGCGAGTGTCCTTTTCCATGGGTGAGAATCACCAAAGCATCAGAAAGTTCCTTCATAAGACATTGTAAGGACAATGCTCTTACATATTCTGCTGTAATCAATGATGTTAGAATATTGATAGATATTATGATATCTTGGTAAATTCCAGAATATAGTTTATGCATTTACGTGATCAAAATATATTTTCCCTTGCAAAAAAGTTTAGATTAACTTTCAAAACATATGATACAAAGTACATATGTTTTCCTCCAAAATAGTTTATTTATAAAATTAAGATACAAGCTAAACAATATACTTAACCAGATTTAACCTTCAAACTTTCTCTTTCCCCAGCCTTTGATTTCCTGAGGCCTAGCAAATAATAACAGTTAATATTTGGTGAGCATTTGCCATGTGCCAGGGACTGTTCTAATTTTTACTTGTGTTAACTCATTTAATTCTTTCAATAACCCCGTGAAATATGTACAACTTATCCTTCTGCAGATGAGGACACTGGGGCAGAGAGAGGTTAAGGAGCTTATCCCAGGTCATTCAGCTAGTAAGTGGTGATTCAAACCCTGGAGGTCCCGAGCCCAGGTCCATATTAGCCGAGCCATGCTGCCTTTGTAAGCTCTACTACACCAATTGCAGCACAGACCTCTCTTCCAGGAAATACCACTTTCCCTATTAAAGTAGATCCTATCTGTTCCTTCTGGATTAATACGTTCATCCTGCAGCCCTAGGGATTCACGGTGAGTTAAAGAGAGAAAGGAGTATTGAGAGATCAAATATCGTGCCAAACCTAGAATCTGTAGAAACCTACCAAACCAAACCTACCAAACCAAGAATCTGTAGATAACCTTGCCCTGAGTCTAGAACTGAGCTCTTGTGAATGCCAAGATCAGATTCCTGATGATATTTGTGAAAAGTCACCCAACAGTTCATGCAGTTGCACTTATAGGTAGAGGACCCCCGTTAGTAGCAGACTCTATCTTTTAAAGTTTCCCCCATAGTTTCTCTAGAACTTTGCTCATGAAAAGACAAGTTGCTCTGGCTCTAGAATGAATGATTATCCCTGCTGACACCAAATTACTTTCTCCAGATCCAATCTCAGTGCAGAAGTCTTCCCTCCCACCTGGGAATTTGCACTGAGAGTTTGGGCTGTTGCTGCAGTGTTTTGCCCCTGAGTGGACCTGCCATCCAGATCCTAGTCCCTCATGCCTATGTTTTCCCTGATCTTCTGGACCATGTCAGATACTCATCATGATGAGTGAAGCAAACCTCCAAACCCTGTAGATGCTCAGCCAGCCACCTACTATGGGTTTCAAAGAAAATGTGTAAAATGGACTGGACATGCAAATGAACATTTTCTCTGTGGCTCAAATTAACCTGGAGACCTGTGTAGCTCAGTCTCAGAACATTGTTGTGTCCCAGAAACAAATTCAAAGCCAAGAGTAAATAAAAGGGATTTCTAGTCTTTATGCTCCAATGAACATTACAGGAGACACATAGAAATGCTTCCTGAACCTCCTTTCCTCTCATCCATTTCCCCTATTCATGCAGCTGCTCCCCAGCCTCCCCTCCATCCCAAGTAGTCCTTTTCTTCTCCTTGCCTCCATTCCTGCACTTCCCTCCATCATACCTCATTAAGTCAATCAACTTAACCTTGCTCCCCAAAAGAAAGAAGACTCCTTCTTCAGAATGGACAAGAGGCTTTGGAAATTGAGCTGACAAATGATTTTCTCTGTGGGAACTTTGGGAAGGTTGAGGCTTGAGTCTCTGAACACTGCTATCTTAATATTTCTTTTCCTTCTCTTCCTCCCCTCTTCCCTTCCTCCCTTGTCTCCTTCCTTCCTTCCTTCCTTCCTTCCTTCCTCCCTCTCTCCCTCTTCTTTCTTTCTTTCTTTTTCTTTCTTTCTTTCTTTCTTTCTTTCTCTTTCTTTCTTTCTTTCTTTCTTTCTTTCCTTCTTCCTTCCTTCCTTCCTTCCTTCCTTCCTCCCTCCCTCTCTCCCTCTTCTTTCTTTCTTTCTTTCTTTCGTTCTTCCTTCCTTCCTTCCTTTCTTTCTTCCTTTCTTTCTTTCTTTCTCTTTCTCTCTTTCTTTCCTTCTTTCTTTCTTCCTTTCTTTCTTTTCTTTCTTTTTCTCTCTTTCTTTCCTTCTTTCTTTCTTTTATTTCTTTCTTCCATGCTGCACATTACATGCTCATGACTTACTTATTCTATAACTGGAAATTTGTGCCTTTGGCCCATTTCACCCACTCCCCTCCTTGCCTCTATGTTCTTGCCTCTTCTAGCCATACTTCATTCTGTGGGTCAGTTTGAACACCTTCTCCACCCTATTGAGATAGTGATAAATTGAACAAAGAGTGTAGACTTACAATTATAACCTTCAAAAGACAAGAAAATATTTTACGTAGGTGGGGAATAAATGGTCACACCAAAATAGACTATGACACTTCTGTTAGGCAAGTTTTTGTGTTTTAAACATTTTCTGTGTCCTGAATAATTTCCAATAATCCATACTCTGTAAAATGCAATAAAAACTAGTATGTTTTCACAGTAGAGATTTTTCTTCAAAAATTCTGTGACAAATATATTTAATGTGGTGTTGCCATAATGCCATTTCAGTTCTCTTGCTGGATGAATCCATCTTATGAATGTTTTACAGGAAATCTGGGGTATGTTTTCTGTTTTAGAAATCAGAAATTTGGAGGTACTCAATTCCTTGTTGTAAATCTCTTGAAGTAGGGCTTACCATATTACTGATAATTAATTTATGGTATAATTTAAAGTTGTAGAAATAAAATGTTGATTGCCTCTGGCAACTACTGATCTTTTTTTATTTAAACATCTTTATTGGGGTATAATTGCTTTACAATGGTGTGTTAGTTTCTGCTTTATAACAAAGTGAATCAGTTATACATATACATGTGTTCCCATATCTCTTCCCTCTTGCATCTCCCTCCCTCCCACCCTCCTATTCCCACCCCTCTAGGTGGTCACAAAGCACTGAGCTGATCTCCCTGTGCTATCCAACTTCTTCCCACTAGCTATCTATTTTACGTTTGGTAGTGTATATATATCCATGCCACTCTCACTTTGTCATAGCTTACCCTTCCCCCTCCCCATAACCTCAAGTCCATTCTCCAGTAGGTCTGTGTCTTTATTCCCGTCTTGCCCCAGGTTCTTCATGACCTTTTCTTTTTTTTTTCTTAGATTCCGTATATATATGTTAGCATACGATATTTGTTTTTCTCTTTCTGACTTACTTCACTCTGTATGGCAGACTCTAGGTCCATCTACCTCTCTACAAATAACTCAATTTTGTTTCTTTCCATGGCTGAGTAATATTCCATTGTATATATGTGCCACATCTTCTTCATCCATTCATCTGTTGATGGACACTTAGGTTGCTTCCATTTCCTGGCTATTGTAAATAGAGCTGCAATGAACATTTTGGTACATGATTCTTTTTGAATTATGGTTTTCTCAGGGTATATGCCCAGTAGTGGGATTGCTGGGTTGTATGATAGTTCTAATTTTAGTTTTTTAAGGAACCTCCATACTGTTCTCCATAGTGGCTGTATCAATTTACATTCCCACCAACGGCAACTACTGATCTTTTCTCCATATCTATGAGCTCTGTTTTTTTCTTCATATGGTATTTGTCTTTCCCTGTCAAACTTAATTCACTTAGTATAATGCCCTCAAGGCCCATTCGTGTTGTCACAAATAACAAGATTTCATTATTTTTTATGGCTGAATAATAGTCCATCATACATATATATATATATATATATATATATATATATATATATAT